>NW_010110634.1:0-267 GCF_000699245.1 Pterocles gutturalis
GGCCAGACACTGCTGGGCGTCCCCCACCCATGGAGGTGCCACGGGGCCACTAGGGGTGACTGCAGGGTCCCACATGGCCCCGAATGTCCCCAGGGGAGATGGGGTGACACTGGGCAGCTGTGGCCAGGGTGAGCCCTGGCTGTGCCCTGCTCTGCGGATGCCCTCTGCCAGCACCCTTATTTTAGGGTGAAAGAGGTAAAAATCAGGCAAAGGGGTGCCTGGGTGGGCAGAGGGGCTCCGAGGGGCTGACGCAGGACAAGGCGAAGA
>NW_010110635.1:0-19294 GCF_000699245.1 Pterocles gutturalis
CGGCGCTTTCTCCTCACCCTCCTTCTCCCCTCCCGTTTCTCCCCCGTAACCGGGGCGGGGGGTTGCACTTGTGGAGGTTTAACCGGCCCTTCCTGTCCAGAACCCGTTCTGCAGCGCCTGTGGTTCCCCTCGGTCCCCCCTTGCAGGCGACGGAGGGGTGACACTAACAGAAGCCTGAGGAAGCCCCACGCAGTACCTGGTTGTTGTTGCCAGTGTCGTTCTTTCCTTGCATGGGTGGCACTGTGCTTCATGCCCGTGTTTCTCAAGGTGTTATTGGTTACTGAGGGACTAATAAAAAGGTGATAAAAACCACTCAGTTAACAAAAAGGGGGAAGCTATGTTCTTTTTGAGGCGTGCATGGGTTTTCGATGTGGAAAGGCAGAGTAGAAGCTGAAAGGCAGGTCTGTGTAAGGCAAGTGACGTTTCCTCTCATTGTGGTGTTAAGTTCATAATCCTCCAACATCTGCTGAAAGGAATGTGTTGACGGAAAAATTGTCACAGTGTGGTTGTGAGGAAGTGTCTTGGTTGTACGGGTGCTAATGTGGAACCTGCAGGAATGGTCAGTCCTCAGCTGCTGTTTGGAAATGAAGGAACAAAAATGAGCCCTCATCTTACTGTGAGGGTGGTGAGGCAGTGGCCCAGGTTGCCCAGAGAAGCTGTGGATGCCCCATTCCTGGAGGGGGTTCAGGGCCAGGCTGGATGAGGCTTTGAGCAACCTGGGCTGGTGGACGGTGTCCCTGCCGTTAGAACTCAATGATCCTTAAGGTCCCTTCCAACCTTAACTGTTCTATGATTTTACGTAGAGACTTTTTTCCTATAAACAGTACCTTAAAGAGAAGAATGAGTGAAAAAAAAAAAAAGGCTTAGATACTAAGTCATCTGGAATCAGTGTCCTTACTGCAGCTGCATCTGGAAGAGCTGTATGTGTTTGTAGTAGGAAGTTACTTCCAGGTACACCCACAGCAGTGTTAAATTTCTGAAAATTGAAAGCTATAACAATTGAAAGTGTTTTCTGGGTTGGTTGCTCAGTAAAGTATAGGGTCAGTTTTGCAATTCTTCATCCCTTTGGGGGAGCAAGGGCTTGGCAGTCACAGTCCAGTGTTGTCTTAAATGACAAGAATTGTTTATAGAAGACTGTGTTGTTTTTAGTTTCTTAAAACTTCAAACTTGCTCAAACTGTTTTTTTTAAATCTGATTTATATCTTAGTATTTGTAATAGTTCTGTAATTCACAAGGAAAGCAGCAAAGACCAGACTGCATTTGTTTTTCAGGGAAAACATATTTGTTTTTAAAAGAGGTCAAAATATTTTCTGAATGTTACAGTTCATTCACATGGTTTTTTATGAAGCTGTTGAAACATGGACAAAGTCATAATAAATCAGATGTTTGTAGTATTTTTGGCAGTGAGAGCAGTAATCTGAGTTTCAGATCTTCAGGCTGATAGGTATCAACAGTTTCTGAAAGTGGTAGTCTACTTTAAATATTCTAACTTAGTGCTTTTTAGTAGATACTGTTGTGTCTTGGTTTTAAGTAGCCTGAAATGTTATGTTGTCCAGATTACGGTTGTAGATACAAAATCAAATTAGATATTATTTTTTGATTTATCTTTCTTATTTGGGATGCTACTGAAATTGATGATTAAATTCTTATTGTCCTTGCTGGTGACAAGTCCTGGAAAACCTGCAAGAGGTACAATAACAGTAACTGTTTGTTTTAGGGCAGCTTCAGAGTGAATCAATTCAGTATTTCTCCACAAGAGAAGAAGAAAACTATCATTTTAGCTGGGCTGCTGACAATGTGTATTGTAGGCTTCAGGTTATTGCTTGATGTGTGAGGAAAAATATGAAGCCTGTCACAAACTGAAAGGGCAAGAACCCTTCTTATAGCATAAATTCTACAAATATTTAAAGCTTTTTTTCCCTGTTTTCTATAATAGTGTGTGAAGTTTGTATGCTACTGGCAGATGACTTTTAAGACCTACTAGTTGTTTCCTCCTTTTGTAGTCTACATAATTCTCTACTTATACACTACAGCTTTTCGGATTGTTTTGCCTTGCCTCCTCTCACTACAGTAAGCCAGTGGCCACATTCCCTCTCCCTCGTTCCCTTCCCAAAATAAATGCTTACTTTTTGTGCCGAACAAGCTTCAAACTTGCCCTTATAGCTTTCAGAATGCTGCATGGGCTCATTTCCCTTTCCCAGACACTTCTCTGCACCTTCTTCCTGAAATTCGCACTCTTGGATTTACTGGAATAATCTGTGTATTGGTTCTTTCTGCCTTTACTCAAGTTACTGTTTGACAGGGAGAGAGCAAGTTGGTTCCATTCAGGTACTCCTACTTTCTAGAGGTGTCTGTGTCCACTTGATGTCTTAGAATTACTTTACGTCTACCTTAAGCTGCTTTTGCTTTGTCTAAAAGTGGGTTCCAAGCTTTGTAAGGAAGTAGTAACAAAAATGATGGTGTTTGTGATCATGTATAATATTCCCTTTGTTATATGATATTGAAAACATTTTCTCTGAACTGTTGCATCTAAAAAGACAAATACTGAAAACCAACACATTTTAAGTGTTCTTGGCCTATCTCTTTGTTGTTGTAGGAACAAATTCTCTCATAAGTGGAGGATGGGATACATCTTCTTGGGGCTTAAGTTCAAATACAGAACCACAGAATCAGCCAATATCACCAACAGCAATCACTAAGCCAGTGAGGAGGACGGTAGTAGATGAATCTGAAAACTTCTTCAGTGCCTTTCTCTCTCCGACAGACGTTCAGAGTATACAGAAAAATCCAGTGGTGTCCAAACCTCCAGCCAAATCACAGCGACCCAAAGAGGAGGTGAAAAGCACTGTAAAGGAATCTGAACACCCCAATCAGCTGAAAGTGCCAGTGACAACAGAGGGAGAAGTGAAGGATTCCCCTGTAGCTGTCCCAGTGGACTTGAAAAACCTCAGTATTCCCAAGGAGAAATTAGAAGAGAATTCTGTGCTTAAATCCAGTGCCAAGCCTGAAGAAAGCACAAATGAAGTTACTGATGAAAAGGTGTCTGCTGTAAATTTGGAAGTACCTGAAGATACTCTTAGTGAAAAATCCAGTGTAGGAGGGGATGGAACGGGAGGTGCACCCGATAGCACTTCACAGCCTCTTAATGCAGGTACAAAAGACATGGGTTTGGAAACCAAGGAGCGAAAGACTGAGGACAGGCAAAGCAATACACCGTCACCTCCAGTTAGCACTTTCTCCTCAGGGACATCCACAACTAGTGATATTGAAGTTCTGGACCATGAAAGTGTAATAAGTGAGAGCTCAGTAAGTTCAAGACAAGAAGCTGCAGATTCAAAATCCACTCTTCATCTAATGCAAACATCATTTCAGCTTTTATCTACATCTGCCTGTGCAGATTATAATCGTTTAGATGACTTTCAAAAAATGACCGAGAGCTGCTGCTCCTCTGATGCATTTGAAAGAATTGATTCATTTAGTGTACAGTCTTTAGATAGTAGAAGTGTAAGTGAAATAAATTCAGATGATGAGTTATCAGGCAGGGCTTCTGCTTCAGCATCTGTCGCTGTCAGTCCTTCTGCACCAAAGATGGAAACGGTTGATGCCCTGAAAAATAAATCTGAAAACTTGAATGACGTTCCTGTTTTACATGCTGAGGAAGCTGAGATGGAAGAGAGTGGGAGAAGCGCGACCCCTGTTAATTCTGAGCAGCCAGAAGTTTTGGTTGCTACTGCGCAAACTGTTGAAGAACAGATTGTAGAAGAGCAGACTGAGCCGCAGCAGGAGGCTGTTGAAAAATTGTTAGAAGAGGACACTGAAAAGCAAGAGCTTAAAAAGGTAACTCTAAAACTTTTGTATAAACACACTCTTTAATTACAGATGAAACTGGTATCGTCTCTTTATATAGGTATTAGCTTCACCTTATTTGAATGAATTAATTGATACTGAACCACCTTACCTTGTAGAAAACTGTCCTTGATATTCTGCACTGGAAGAATACTGGTGAAATTTCTGGTCAAATAGCTTTGGTTTCATTATTGTGAATTGTGAATAGTGCTAGCAAACAGGAAGCCTTAAGTCAAATGTGTTATTTTGATTCTTTGGTGTATTTTTTTTTTCCTGTAAAAGTGGAAGAGAGTTCTTGAAGTATTTTGATGAGAATTATGGAACCACAAGCCTTTAGTGTTTCAGCAATAATCAAGATAATATTTTGCAAGAATTTTTGTCCAGAGACTTGCAAACTGTCAAAATTTGTTTACGTTCCAGGAGTCTTACTCATGTTCTATGAGGATAGAGTAGTAGTTAGTGTAAATAAGTCCTTTTGACCAGATAAATTAATGCCTGTTTTTAGCAGAAATAATCCTTACTTTTAAAAAGAAGGTTTTTTAATGGAGAAGATAAGCCTAGTTAGGGATAGTAAATAGATTAAAAGAAATTTGGATGGCTAGTTTAAGGAGATGAAATGACTGGAAATGTGGCAAAGTAGGACACTCAGATATGAAAGGCTAAACTGGAGCTTTGGCACAGTATGTTTTGTCCAGTTCTGCCAGTGTATCGTGTGTGCTTTTGTCTGTTTCCTTTGTCACCTTCCTGTCCCTCTGTTCTTGTTTTTCATTTCTGAGCTCCTTTGACATGCATTTTTCTCTGTTTCTTTGCATTTTGCTTTGCTCATAGTCTGTGTGCCTAATATGTGATGTAGGTGGGCCCTGCTCCTGGCCTTGCCCTGCAGGCCTGTTTACAACACTGATGCTGTTTCTAATAGTAGTAAGGGGAAAGCAATTGCTTATGGGTGTTCATGAAACCCCAATGTAATTATGTTTTAAGGAAAACATTTGGTTGTGTAAATTGTACAGAATATCAGTGTAAATTCTTTAGGGAACTCCATAGCCATGTGCTGTTATCCATAACTTTTCCTAACTTAAATGATTGTACATTATGGGAAATAATGAGACAGGACGACAGCAAATTTTGTTGTTCATTGGCCATTACTGAGCTATATTTATTGAATCTGTTTCATGTGTTTGTATTTGTATATTTGCATTTATGTTTGTGTTCTTTCTCTAAATTTATCTTTCAAAATCTGATATTAAGAAATTATTTTGATGGTGTAAGCTAAGAGCTTGATCCTGCCTAGAAGTTTGCTTCCCTCATCTGGTGCTGTTTTGTGTTAACATTTCACGGAAGAGACCTTCTGATGTTAATTATTCTGTGATTCTGTAAAGAATGGTATAAGGAGCACTGGGAGTCTTAAGGGATAATGTTAGCTGTGGTTTTATAGACTATCAACTCTGCTTAAAAACTTAATTTATAATTAAATATAACTGTTGATGGTTTTGTTGAGGAACTTAACTGAGCCCCATGGGCTTACTTTGTAGGATTTCTACACCTGTAGAAAACAGATGTCTTGTGTTTACATATTGCTTAGTTCTAAATTAATGTGGCAGAGACAAGGTCATCTTCACTGACTTCTACCTCAGATTCCTGAAAACATTGACAAGTTCAGCTTTAAATAGTGTTGGGAGGGAATGGTGGGGGGAAAGGGGAAGCCTGCCCCTCTTGTGTTTTAATTGTCCCATTCATCTGATCTTTATCTGTAAAAACACTGTCCAGATGATTGATTCATTAACTGAGAAACTGGAGAAGAGGGAAATACAGTTATTAAGTACTAGTAAAGAAAAGGCGCGCCTGGAAGAAGCTTATGATAACCTGAAAGAGTAAGTATGAAAATATACACAGTAGTGGGTGTAACTGTAATTTTAATGTAATCAGTAGACAATATCATAAAACAAGTAGCTTTATAGCTAGAACAAAGGTTGCAAGGGATGTGCACTGTTTGGGAAAGGTGGAAATATTGATTGTGTGTGCTATGATGGTATTTTTTTAAAGATACATTATTTCTTGGGGACAAAAACTCTTTTGGGAAGAGGTTGATGAAAGATTTTTCAGTAAGTAAGCAGTAGGAATGAAAAAAACAGATGTGTACAGCCAGACTTGGTTATTAATAAAGCTCTTTGTTATAAGGCTGGATTCAGCTATGAGGGGAGACTGACTTTTTTGATACAGGTGGATTAACTTGTTTTACTAAGTAATTTGCTGACTAAACTGTAGGCAGTGAAAGTGTGGTAGAAGGGCTGATTGTAGGAACTGAACTCATTATTTAATTCAGTTAAAATTATCAAGAAAAAAATGAAAAGTTGGATTTGCCAGTTTACTGATCAAATATCAAGTTTACAAATTTACAGATAATATGTGAAGGTATTATTTAAAGACTGAATTGATCTTAACTTAAAAATACATTTAATCATTTGCCCTGTATATGATACAGATTATGGTTAACCAGAAAGAACTTGATTAAGGGACAAAACATTTAAGGTAAATCAAGCATTTCATTTTTTTCACAGGTAAATTACTGAATTAATAAAGATCTTTGATTAGTACTTCTAGTATGGATGTGTTTTTTTTTACTTCTGGTTAATGTGTGTAAAATAAAAAAAAAAGCACAATGTTTTAAAAGCATTTAAGACAACCTGTTGCAAACTGCTTGAAATGTCGCATAACCATGCAACTGTTCTGAATTGTTAATTTTAAATGTAGTGAAATGTTTAGAATGAAAGAAGAGAGCAGTAGCCTTTCATCTCTTAAAGAGGAGTTTGCTCAGCGAATTGCAGATGCTGAAAAGAAGCTCCAGCTAGCCTGCAAAGAAAGAGATGCAGCTAAAAAGGTAATTTGGCTTTTTTTAGTGAAATTAATGCTTATTATTTTAGAGGAAAATTAAATTTCTTGAGGTAGATTAATAAAATTTAAACTAGGGAAAAGCATGAGACTGACAGGTGCTATGTCATGATACTAGTTATTAGCATAATCTGATTCTAGCTCCCAGGCTGCTTGTTGTCTCCTTATGTTGACCTATATATTCTTGCAGCCTTATTGTGAACCAAGTTAGAGACCTCATTTAAGTTAAGGTTCCTCTGGTTTGAGGAAAAAAAAAAAGTTTAATATCTGCTCTCATTTACCTTGTACCCATGTATGCATTTGCATTGGTGTGAGGTAGAAGAATGGCCAGAGGATGTGGGCAAGTGGTGAAGGATGGGAATGGCATCTTTAGAGGATTAACTGGTAGGAAAATCAGGGGTCAATGTTGGATTGGTTTGGAATAAGCAAAGAAGCCTGCAACTATGAAATTTGTGGAGTTGAAATGTTCTTGACCTGGTATCACAGCATTACATTTCTTGAGCTGTTTTACTAGTCTGCAAAAAGTAAACTAAAATCTGTAGCCGCACAAAAAAAATTTTCAGGATTATTTTTGTCACTGTAGGTGTCACTTCATATTAGCACAGTAGCAAGTTGAAATAGAAAAGTTATCGGATACCTGGAAAGATAAGGAGTTGAAACAAATAGTACAGAGAATTTGTGGAGTCTCAGTCCTTGGAGGTTTTCAAATCTTGATGGAATAAGGCACCGAGCAATCTGATTTGGTCAGATAATCTCCAGAGTTCCCTTCCAACCTAAATTGTTTTCAAAGGAAAGTCTTTTGAGAGGACGGAGAAGAAAAAGATGATTAGTGTAACTTATTGTGTGGTTTTCCCTAAATATATTTTAATAAATGGTCATAAGTATTTTATCGTATTATTTAGGAAGTAAAGACTGTTAAAGAAGAATTGTCTACTAGACTGAATACGAATGAAACTGCTGAATTACTGAAAGAAAAAGAAGAGCAAATCAAAGGATTAATGGAGGAAGGTGAGAATTAAGATTTTTAATAGTAAAAATTAGTAGAATAATTTGAAATGTATTGCCTTGACATATGAGCTGCCTTTATGTGGGAAAAATACATCACTTGAAGCATGCTAGATGTTTCTGAACATTTAAGCCATGTAGTTAATAGCAAAGAGCGACAGGAGGGATCAGTCAGATCCAGGTGGCTGGAGGGGTACTTCCTGCAGTATGCATTAGAAGGTGCTGTGAGATAAAACAAGCGTGGAGTACAATGCACCATGTTCCATTCAGCAGAAATCTAACTAGGGCATTGTTCAAGGCATTTCTACAGTGTCTCCCTTACTACTTTTTAATTTAGGAAGTAAAATATAGTTACTGACTGAACTGGTCATTTTGGGTTTTTTCCTGGTACAATGAGCTCATTTGCTTTACTTTTAAAGCCTTTCACTGCCTATCTCACTATAGCTTAGTGTGGCAAGGGCATCTCAGGATAAGGTAGATTTAAAGCTTAAGAACTTGCATGAAAAGAAGTAAGAGTATTTTGATATATATTTGATTATTATTTTAAGGGAACTGAAGAGCAAGGGGGAGTGTGAATAGAGACAGTTCATAGAATAATAGCAATATGCACTAGCTTTATGTTCATCCTCTTCACAGGAGAAAAGCTTTCCAAACAGCAGCTGCATAATTCCAACATCATTAAGAAGTTAAGAGCCAAGGAGAGAGAGAGAGAAAATACTAACACGAAACAGAACAAAAAGATTAAGGAATTGGAAGAGGAGTTGCAGCATTTAAAACAGGTGACTTTTTTTTAAAATCTTTTTATATTGTCTTCCAGAGTAGCCTTCTAGGGAGGCTAGACATATTTTTTTCTTTTCTGTGGGACTTCTCTACTTCATATTATTGAAACACTGAGATGTGATTTCTGGGTGTGTCTCAGAGCAGGTTGCAACTGCAGTCGCTTATCTCTCCAGCTGCTTGTTTGCAGTTGCACTGCTGCTGGTCAGGTGGGCTGACCAGATTCAATTCACTAAATTTCAACTGGAAAACCTGTACCAGCAAGACTTGGGCAGTTTTTTTGCTCAGTTAGTGATTGAATGAAGACCTTGGGGGCAGCAGACCTAGTATGAGGAAGTATGTGAAACTGTGGTGAAGAGCTCCCTCCTATGGAGGACGTGGAGGAGCAAAACCTTTCTCTTGGTGAAGGGTTAGATCGGTTGTTTTGTGTAACTTCATCCTGAATTGGTTGCCACAGTTGTCATTGTCCTTAGACGGCATAATCTACCCGTGTACTGGAATTATTCTCATGCTTCTTGTTTCTGCTTTAATAGGTGCTTGATGGCAAGGAAGATCTTGAGAAGCAGCATCGAGACAGCATTAAACAACTGAACAGTGTTGTAGAGCGACAAGAAAAGGATCTGTCTAAACTTCAGGTGGAAGTGGAAGACCTTGAAGAACGGAACAGAAGTGTCCAGGCAGCACTTGACAGTGCATATAAGTAAGCAGATGTTTGTGTGCCTGTCTTCAACCATACATTCAGCTTCTGTGTCTGTTTCTTGTGCAATGCTTGTGAAATGTTGATATATAACAAAGTTATTTGCAAAGTCACTGTTGGCATTGTATAAACTGTAAAAAGTCTTGCTTTTTCTTTTTCCTCCCCAGGGAACTTGCAGATCTTCATAAAGCTAATGCTACAAAGGACAGTGAGGCACAAGAAGCAGCCCTAAGTCGGGAAATGAAGGCAAAGGAAGAGCTTGGGTTAGCTCTGGAGAAAGCACAGGATGAGGCACGGCAGCAACAAGAAGCCTTGGCAATTCAGGTGGTTCTTAAATGCAGTGAATAAAACTTTTACACTGAAAATGTGAATGGTGTGAATGTTCAGTCTGGCATAATGAACCACATGCAATATAAGGTGGAACTCATTTTTGTGTACTTGGAAAATACCTAATGGATTTTTTTTTTTCTGTGAACTTGTTCGGTCTTTAGTGGTAGTTGTGCTAAGCTTTAAAATTTTAATTTTCTTAAAAAAAATACTTTTAATTTTACTTGTCTAAATAAAATAAAGTGACATTGGCAGGCTCTGTGTTAAGTTTATAGTGCTCTTACCATGATGCAAAGTTCAAGAAATTTAGTTGGACAAAATTTTAGTGATAGGTAAATGAGTGTAACTATGTGTGCAGGCAAAACTCAAGCCTTTAACTTGTAAACAGACATACCCTGTCTAGCAGTGTTTAAAAATGTATAGGACTGTAGCAATTAATAGGTGGTACTATGACTTTTGGCAAGAGATTAGTGACGATGTCTTGTTTTTTTAGGTGACAGACTTGAGGCTAGCACTGCAACGTGCAGAACAGCAGGCATCAAGAAAAGAAGACTATTTACGCCAGGAAATAGGTGAACTACAGCAGGTACTGTAGCAAACAGATGATGCCAACTTGTATCTGCAAGGAGGGCTTCTAAAAACTGAAAATAAAATGCTAGCTTGACATTAATGGCCTTAAAGAGAGGCTTTGTTTTCCAGGTTACCTGTGGTATTTGTCCTGAGTAGAACAACAGTAAAAATGGTGAAAACAAAATCATAATTTTAATGATGCCTTTTAAATGGAATGCTGTCGTTTCAGTATAAGACAAAGTACAGCCATTATGTTTGTGATAGTCCTCTAAAATTTCTAGAAAATATGTTTTAAATTACTCCTTAGCAGCTTCTTAAAAATATTTTTCTTGTTATTAAGGTCCAGAAGATAGAGAGATTGTTGCCAAATGTTTCAGGTCATGTTCAGAGGGCTCTTGAAATGTAAATTTCTGGGCTGTTACTCTGTCATGTATCTGAAAATGTTAGGCTTCTGTCTCGAAATTTCATACCTTACTGTGAGTCTGAACATAAGAATTTTAGAATGTAAAGCAACTGCTACATGTTTAGCTGAATTCTGAATTAATCTTTTAATCCATCATATGATTTTAAAGATTAATTATATTTAATTTGTGATTTCAGAGACTCCAAGAAGCAGAGAGCCGCAACCAAGAACTAAGTCAAAGTGTTACATCTGCTACACGGCCACTTCTCCGGCAGATAGAAAATCTGCAAGCCACACTGGGAGCACAAACTTCTGCATGGGAAAAATTGGAAAAGAACCTTTCTGATAGACTTGGTAAGATGTTTTTAGCTTTTACTGAACTGTGAGGCTCTTGATAAAGATGTGAGATGGCTGAAGGTAAAGGAGAAGGGCTTGACGCTTGCCCAAAGTGTAGATGGTGGGTCAGGAGAGATGAGTACAAAATGCTTTCCTGTAAGGAAATAATTTACTTACCTAACTGCATAGGTTATGGGATGTACACTTGTTGATACAGTAGTAAATCTATTATTTTAAATGAAAAATGCATAGAATACCCAAAGGAGGACCTAGAGAAATTACTTCCTTTCTGGAGGCAATCTATAGTTGTATATTGCATTCTGAAAGAGTATGAAGTCTCCTTGTTCTGCATTACTTTGTTTCTCTAACTGTATGGTGGAAAATGTTTAATTTCCTTTACAATAGATAAGAGGAGGGTTTTTTTAATGATAAAAAATAATCTCGAATTCCGTTTTGATGCATAAATAAATGGCCCATATTGTAGATGCTTGATCAAGAAAGTTAAATTCCATGTTTTTCTTTACTTAATATTAGGTGAGTCTCAAACTCTTCTAGCAGCAGCTGCTGAGAGAGAACGGGCTGCTACAGAAGAACTTCTTTCTAATAAAATTCAGATGTCTTCTATTGAATCTCAGAATAGTCTTTTAAGGCAAGAAAATACACGCCTTCAGGCTCAGCTAGAAGTGGAGAGAAACAAACTGAAGAAAATGGAAAATGAAAACAGTAGGTGAGTTGCATTTTTGGTTAACAGTGTCTTTAAAATTGCAGTGAAATGGACTAAGCGATCACTTAATCATCTGCAGCAGATCTCTGCACGTTGGAAGACTTGATTCTTTTGAGTGTGGATATGATTGTGCAAAATGATGACAGCTACTGATAAAGTTGCCCAGCTTGTTAAGCATATTTTGTTTCATACTAAAGATTGAAGCATGTTACTTTCATACTATTCTAAAGCCTTGAAGCTATGGTTTGAAAGTATATGCATCTAAAGTAAAGACAGAATACTTACGTACTGACTTTCTTTACCTCTTTCTTTCCTTAATATAGGTATGAGGTTGAACTAGAAGGGCTCAAAGACGAGTATGCAAAAACCTTGGAAGATGCAAAGAAAGAAAAGGTATTGCCTGCTTCAGCTTTAAGCTATGCTGTTGTTGAAGTCTGAGCTAGCAGGAGTTTAACAACCTACATTTATTTTTGTAGACACTGTTAGCTACTCAGTTAGAAATGGAGAAGATGAAAGTTGAACAGGAAAGAAAGAAGGCAATTTTTGTGCAAGAAGCAGCAAAGGAGAAGGTATCAAAACTTAACATTTCTATTCAGTCTTATTGATACTATAATTATTCTAGGACCTGAAACTGTTGCAAGCAACAAAATGGACTTGGAGCACTACAGTATATACATCCGCTTAGTCAGTGGGGACTAGGCTTTTTCTTTATTGTGACTGCCTTTTATTTCCAGTGAAATAAGTACTTGTGTGATACTCACTGAAATGAGTCTTGTGTAATAGTCATTTTATCTCTTCTCGGGTTAAAAAATGGATAATGATTGTTTTAATCTTCTGCCTTTTTAAATGCTCTTGGATTCTTTTTCCACTTGTTTTCTTTGCTTAGACTACTGGCATGGCTTCCGCTGAATTCCTGTTTTGCATTTCATGTGACTGTGTGTAATGTACTACATGCTTTCCAGCTTAAGGCACAGAACGGTTCTCAATACTCAGTAGCTTTGTTAACTGCTAATTAGCAGTTGATATTTAAGTAAAACTGTTTCTGTTACTGTTTGTTTACCATCTCCGGTTCTAGAGTCTAACTGTGTTATCCTTTAGAGGCCATGGCATTCTTTCAGATGCTGCCTGTAAAAAGAGGTCAGCCCATCTGGAAGATAATGTCAGTAAGGTATTAGCATGTGAGAAATATGAGAATTTAATTCATATACTTTATATTAAAAAAAGAAGACATATTTCTGGGTTTAGGATATTCTTCCTGTGATACGTTTGAGCATACAAAACTGCCTCAGAATCTCCCTTGGCTACTTGAAAGTGAAATTTTTTTGATGTAATTTGCTACTTCTGTCTTTGTTTCCTGAAGAGTCTGAGGACTTGAACATAGGCTAGGAGTGTTAGTAGCACAGTAATTCTTCATTGTTGAAATGTAATATGTTTTAGGGATGGAGGCAACACATTGTGTTCTGCAGTTGGTGGTGGAAAGGGCAGTTTCTTTACAGAATCTGTCTTTTCACCATCATGTAAACTTTATCTAACTCGTGGTATTGTATGGTTATTTTTTGTTTGTTTGTTGCTTTTTTTTTTTCTCTGAAGGATCGGAAGTCATTTACACTTGAAACTGTTTCAAGTACTCCAACTATGTCACGCTCTAGTTCCGTAAGTGGAGCTGACATGGCGGGTCTTCAAACATCATTCCTCTCACAGGTATCGTATATCAGTTATACTGGCTTTTTTTTCGACAGGGTGTTTTTTTTCCTCTTCAAGAAGTTTTATTAATATAGAAAATGACTCTTCAAGAGTATACTGGCCTTAGACAAGGTAGTTCCTATGCAGAAACTTCTGAAACTAGCTTATGAGATGTCTGATGGTTAAGCAGCAGTGAAACTACAATTATTATTGCAGAGGAATATATACGTGTATTGGTGCTGAGTTCACGTCTCATTTCAACTAGAAGAATTGAATAACACCAGTAGGAGTCAAATCAGTTGATTTATTTTTGCTAGCAATCTTGGTTTAGGGCACAACCCTGCTCCCTAAGGAGTTTTATTGACTGTTGTGGTATGTGTGAAGTCTACTGCTGCTGCTGCTTTCCTATGGATACAGTTATTGAAGTCCAAGTTAATTGACAGTTGTATAGGTGACATGAGAACTTGCTAGTAAGGAGCTACCTTGAATTGTACGTATTCACCTTAAGCTTTTGTTTTAAATACAAGCTTTAAGTATTGAAATGCTTGCCTACTAACAGTATAGTTTTAAATCTTAAATTAAATAATACTTTGCAAGATGGAAGATTCCAAAGGGTGCACATTTTTGTCTAATTTTAAGCTTCTCTGACCTCTTTTTTGTAGGATGATCCTCATGATCACTCATTTGGGCCAATAGCTACCAGTGGGAGCAATCTTTATGATGCTATAAGGATGGGAGCAGGTTCCAGTATAATTGAAAACCTTCAATCCCAGCTAAAACTAAGAGAAGGAGAGATTTCACATCTACAGGTACTGTAGTTTTCCATAACCAGACACATTATTTGTAAATGTAAATACGAATGCAGTCAGTATTATGTTGTTGGTTTTATATTCAAAAATCCTGGTCCCTGTCTTCACAGCAGAGTGCATTCACTCTTCCCTTTTCATGACAGTTCTGTTAACCAGAATAGCTGCTGAAGGTATGTGTAGGGACAAGCAAGAGAGGGATTTGTTGCTTCCTTTTTTTTTTGGCAAGGACTGATCCAGAAAACTTAAAAGAAAAAAAAACAGACCACTGTTTGGATTTGAGAATAAAGTGAGAGTGCTTCCAGGGTGTGCTCTTTCATGGTCTGGCTTAAGAAAAAGCATTAATTACTGTATCAAAAGATTTTGATACAGTGTTTTATAAATATGGTAAATTCTTTCCTCCTCCTAATTGTTAAAAGTGTTTACCTTAGCTGGAAATTGGAAACCTTGAGAAAACGCGATCAATAATGTCAGAAGAACTGGTTAAATTAACAAATCAAAATGATGAACTGGAAGAAAAAGTGAAGGAAATACCAAAATTACGTGCACAGTTAAAGGTAAGTGTATTTCTGTTGTAAATCTGTTGTAAAATTGTCATATTTGAGTGGCTTTTTTTAGCAATACCCCTATCCATTTAGGATTATATTCAAATTTGTCCCTAATCATAAATGACTGAGGAGCCTGGGGTTTTTTTTTGTATAGTAGAATCTGAAAATGCCTACTCCATGACTAGGTAGTCACTTCAAAATACTGTTGTTAGAAATGTGCACTGTGCACAAGATTGCATGCTAAACCAGGGAGAGAACATTTTTTGTTTCTTTTAAGGCAGTTGTCTGGCAACAGTCTTTTTAGAGGAGAGAGTGTTTTCATAAGTAGCATGGATTTATGAGAGTTTGATGCAGAAGCTGAATGTGCTGATACAGTGCTGATGCAGGTAACAGGACAAATATTTTAATCCTCTGAATGTTTAAGAAGTTAAATTGAAATATTGGAAATTGTTTTGGGAATAATTTTGGAAATTGTCATTATTCTTTACATGCAGAATGTTAAATTTCCTGATGAAACATTTCACAAACTGTGGTCATTCCTGTAGTAAAACTTAGTGCAGTTTGCTAACTGTTTTTTAATGCTTACAGCAGTGGAACTTCAAGGTGCCTCAGTACATCCTCTGAAGCCAGCACTAATTCTTTGTAGTCAAGGATCTTTGTCTTTGTAATATCTTTCTTTTATACCTATAGTATAAATCTAGCCATGTTGAGAGAGTCAAAGTGTATTTTTGAAGAGTTGACTATGTACTTCATTGTAAAGTAGTTATACTTTGATAAAACAATGCTACTCTTATTTTCCCTAGTACTGTAAAACACTGTCCTAGCAGCAGCCTTAAGTTGAAGAACACTCAGATAACAAACTGTGTCCTTGCAGGATTTGGATCAAAGATACAATACAATTCTTCAGATGTATGGAGAGAAAGCAGAGGAAGCTGAAGAACTCCGACTGGATCTTGAAGATGTGAAAAACATGTATAAGACTCAGATAGATGAACTTTTAAAACAAAGGCATAATTAAGTCCTGCTGGAAATGTTAACATTATATGATAACATACTGTAAAAATAATGGTTTATGTAAATGCTGAATTTAAATGTCTTGTAAAAAAATACCCTGTATTATAGAAAGTGTGACTATATAATAGAGTTCATATGTTGACAAAAAATCAATGCTTTGTCTTGTACTGTCTGCAGTTAAATTATTTGTGCACTATTTAATTTTTTTTCCTCAGTCATCCCTTTATTTAAGTTTTTGCTAAACAACGGACCATTTTACTTGTAAACAGTAGCAGAAATGACGATTGTTACCTCGTGACACCAGCACTGGAAGGCATGAATTTTACTAAAGCAGCCCTGGATTCATAAACTCTGTATTGGAAATGACATTTGAAGCCTTCTTTTAAGTGTTCTTAATATGAGTTTTTCTAAAATCTCATCAGTAAATTTCTAATAGCCAAAATAACAGTGGCTTGGTTTCTGAAGCATAATTGGTGGGTATTTTTATGACAGGGATATCTCATATTTGTACTCATGACATCTGAACATGTTAGGGTGATAATTCTCTGTTCTTAGACAAATCAGGTTAGTCTGACTATTTTACACTAAGTCCTTTAAAGCAGAGCGTGAGACTCTTATGAGACTTGAAATTACAGATTCATCCTGTATATTGCTTGTATTGTTTCATGAGCCCTCTAGAGACAGCAGCACTGCTTGTAATTCTAAATGTGTTTAACTTTTACCACCAGAAATCTGAACTATTCAATATTTGTTCTAGGGTTGGATACTGATTTTTAACAGTAGCTAAAACAGTTCAAAAGAATGCAGAAAAATTATTTGTTTTAAATTAATTGCTGCTGCTCTCATGGTTCCTTATATATAAGTAGCAAGGGTTAGAATTTTTGCAACATTTTACGGTGACTTAATATAGTTTTCAAGCAAATCTCCAGTGGCTGTGAAGTATTTTCTCATGCCGTTCTGTAAGCCAAGGTATTGGTCAAATAGCATCCACGTGGCTTGACATTTAGCTGCATTTTCAGTAATGTCAGAGGAAGCATTTGAACCCTTGGGAATGCTGAGAATCGGGGGAAGAAGCTTCCGTCTTCTCTGCATTCCAGACAGCAAATATTTTGCTACATCTCAGAACTGTAGCTGTGATAGGCACTCATGTCAAATACTCTGGCAGTTGAAATTCTTTGCGAATCCTATCATTGCCTCTATTGTGAGAGGTTTCTTTCACATCTGTGCGTGTTGCAATTTGTGTTACAGAACTCTGTTCCTGCTTGTGTATTCAGTGACCTAAGAGACAAAGGATGTGAATGGTGAGAAATTGCTTCTGGAGAAAAGCCTCTCAGTAACAGGACTTCTCTAGAGCTGTTAGAGATTTATTCCTGATTGGGAGACCAGTTAGTCAGTGAAGTTACACCGGCAAGGGTATGTTTGTGGAAAAGCCCAGCTCAGTTTGAGATTCTGGGGATTTCAATAAAGCAATAGGGCAGGAACACTAAAATTTGTCTTAAAAGTTTCTATGACAGGGAATTAACTGCTTTAATAAAATAAAAGATTTTCATTATTTTTTTCTTTTTTTTTTTCCCCCCTGTCGGGAGGTGGGAAGTACCCTCTTTATTTCAGTTTTAGAAACCAAGGTGGAACCATTTTTTTTCTTTAAAAAACCCAGAATTTAACACTTTGCCTTCATATTGAAGCATGGTTCATTGCTCTAAGTTTAAAAAAAAAAAAAAAAAAACACCACACCAAAACCACACACACCAAAAAAACCACACAAAAAGCTCACCCTAAACCCCACTCCATATAAAAGCACTTGTTAGAAATCACTGACTTGCTGTGTGTTAGAATTATGATAGACAAATGTTAGCAGTTCTGCCTTTTCTTAAAAAAATAAAACCTTTTTATCGTGGTCAAAGATAAATTCTATTTAGCTTTTCTTTTTCTGTTGCAGCAAACCAATAAATTTCTGATTTTCACTTTTTTTTTTTTTAACAATCTTGGTAGACAAATGCAGCACTCTCTTAAAAAAAAAAAAAAAGAAAAAAGAAAAAAAGAAAAACATTTGACCATTTATTTGGACCTATTGCTGCTAGTGCTTTTGAAGGGAACATTTCCTGTGTGTGATGTGTGAGTAGATACTCCCTAAGGGCTGACGCAGGTAGTGTCTCAGACTATCCTGGGTTTTCAGGAAGAGCTTGGGTGAATGGGAAATTTTAACATGCAGTCAGCATTAACTGTTTTAAATATAAAAACATTTGTCAGAATATTAGATTTTTAAATTTTACAAAAGTAGGTGTAAATATTTGTACTGACTGCTTTTGGATTCTTTATTCCCATTTAGTGCAACCTTTACTATCACCTGAGAATAGGATGGCCTACTGTGTCTTAATCATCAGAGCCTTAGAAAACAAAGTGGCTGTTGGAAGGTAACAGGCTTTAAAGTATTCTGTTTTGATCATGTTTGATATAAACCTTCTATGCTTGTGTTGAAGAAACATTAATGTCTGGTAATACACTTTAATTGCTATTATTGAAATTGCCTAGAAGAGTAACCTGCAAAATGAAAGGACTTAGATCAGAATACTAATGTCTCTTTTAAATTTATTGTTTTAGAATATTCCTTATAAAAGCAGCTACTTTATACGTCATTTTCACTGTATATGCAAGTATGAAGAAATGCTATTTACAAGCTTACTCAAAGTATAGTGTTCAGAGGGGGCTAATTTCCTAGTCTGTGGAAGGTAATGGAAAGACCTCTGTTAACGTAGGTGGGTTTGGATGAGGTACAGGCTATGGTGGTACTCGCTTTTGTGAGCATTGTGTTGCATCCTTTATGAACACAGGAGATGATGTTTGAAATCCTACATATCCACACATGAGAGAAAGGGTTAGTTCTATTAATTTTTTTTTGTCCTACTACAAGTTTGTTGCAATTTATGTACGTATGTTTGATTAAGGGCTATAGTGATCCTAAGTAAGAAATCAAATGGTTTATCGCACGGTGAAATTGGAACCCTTGGTTTCTAGCTGTAAAATGTGTATAAACTGTAGAAAGCATGGGTCAGGGAAAAATAAAATTTTGTGCCAAGAGCGTACTCTGGTTCTCTCTGAAAAAAGACTGAGAAACAGTTTTGTGGTGGGTGGGTGTGTATGAACATAGTGGTATGAAAGAAAAGCATTGCTGGAATGAATCTATCCCATGTTGGTTTGGATTTAGTTACAAAGGCCAGTTAAAATCTTGTGGTGCCGTGGGTATTGAGGTACCAGAGGCCGGTTTATTTATACATGCGCTGCAGTAACGGGATGGAAGAGAATGTAAAATTTAGACTAATTTCCTTATTCAAGTAGAACAGCTTTCTGCTTCGGCGGTGTCCCTGAGGGGGGGGTCAGCATATCTGCCGCGACCCCGGGCGTTTGTCACTGGCGGCAGTGCCCCCTTTCCCACCCCTGAAGGAGGGGAGAAGCGGGCTGTCCTGCGGGGGAGGGTTCCAAGGGCTGGAGCGTTAGTGCCCGCGACCCCTGCGGCGCTTGGCCCAGCGGGAACGGAGTCCAACTGCGAAACGACACTGCGGGCTGACAATACCAGAGCGATAATGCCGTGTGCCTGACTGGCACCTCAAGCGAAGCGAAGATCATTAACCTCTGCATTTGCCAATATTAAAGTTTGTGAAGGCAGGGGGACGG
>NW_010110636.1:0-1963 GCF_000699245.1 Pterocles gutturalis
CCTGGACAGCACACCGCAAGCGTGTTCAGTGATGACGCCCCTTTCCCCCCCTGTGGAGCCAGAGCCCTGTTGCTGGTGGTCCCCCCGTCCCCCCTTCCTGACCCACTCTTTTAGTCGTGCAGCACATCCCCCCCAGCTGGAGTGTGCATGGGGGGGGCACAGTATTGCCAGAACAGACAGCTGGGGGGACAAAGCAGGGACAGGCTGTGTCCATGCCGGGCAGTCTCCTGGCAGTGCCGTGCGAGACAGAGCAGACCCAGAAAAAAAGGTGGCGGCGGGAGGGACTGCCGGGGTCTGTGTGGTCCAGCCCCGGCGTGCGCAGGGCCACAGCCAGTTGCCCAGGGCTGTGTCCAGGCGGCTTTCAGCTGTCTCCAGGTACGGAGATGCCACAACTGCTGTGCAGCCTGTTCCCAGCCTGTCCCAGTGCTCGGCCGCCCTGGGCACAACGCGGGTCCCTCCGTCTCCTCCAGCAGAGCGGGTCCCGCAGCGGCACAGCCTCCCTTCTCCTGCAGCACAGCCTGACGGGTCTCACTCTCCCCCACAACGTGTTCCCCCTCCCTGCACAGCCCCGCATCATCCCTCACCCGTGAGCACGCAGGGCAGGGCGCGCACGCCGGTGCTGGTGGCCACCAGCGAGGCCTCGTAGGTGTCGCGCTCGTCCTGCGGCAGCACCTGCTCCAGCCGCTGGTCCATGGACATGGTGAGCCCCCAGTCCCGCGCCTCCTCCCGCTTATCCTCCTGCGGGGCAGAGACCAGGACATCGCAGCCGTGACATTGCCCCGCTGCTGCCCCGCGCTCCCGGGGAGGGCAGGACGCGCGTGTGCGTATCTGGCGTCTGTGAGTATGCATGTGTGTGCACAAGCACAGGTGTATTGGGAGGGGAGCACACACGTGTGTGCGTGTACTGGGGCTGCAGGGGTGTTTGGGGGGCACAGGGTGGGGGTCAGCGCTGGGCACATTTCCACTTCACCCTCGCCCCGTCCCTGTTCAGAGGGTCTCGAGCAGTGTCACTGTTCATGGGAGCTGGGGACACTCACGGGGACGTGCTGCTGGGCTGGAAGCGGCACTTCGAAGGGAATGTCGGTGCCCTGGAAATCGGAGTGGTCCAGAGAATCCGGGTTCCCTTCTTCAATGGCCTGAGGAAGGAGAAGCAGTGGAGTACAGGCAATGCCACAGCCTGCAGCGCTGACACCTCTAGAAGTGCTGTGGTCACAGGGACCCCAGGAGGTGGCATTTAGTGATTAACCCTCCGCAGTGACAGAGGATGGGTGCCCCTGGAACGTGGGAAGAATGCCAGCTGCAGCAGGCAGAACTGAGAGAACACTTATCTTGCTAGAAAAACAGAAAAAAAACTAATCCCCACTGGCCAGCTGAGGTGACAGGTCTGAGCTGCAGCTCTGCCCCTTCTTTGCCCTTCTCACTGGTTTTTGCAAGTCTCCAGCTGACGGTCTGGATGGGATGAAGCGTCACAGCCCCTCAGCTGCAGGAGGATCCCCCACTGCCCTCCCTGCTCAGGTTTGCACCACTCAGCCCTGTCAGTGGCATGGAAGGGACAGATGAAATGGGGAGGGTTTTCTTCCCAGCAGCTGCTGACAACACTGGCAGGACCAGAACAGCGAGTTCTGTCACCTCTGGGGTTTGGTGCTCACTGGTGACCAAGGTGCTGCGCCAGGGAGGAGCTGGCTGTCACCCAGTCCCGGGTCACAGGGGCTGCCCTGCACCATGAAATTTTCCCTCCCTTGGAAACACTCGGATGGGATCACCCTGAGGGCTGTACCAGCCCCCGCAGCCATTCAGACCCCAGCTGCGAGGCCGAGTGCTCTGTGCTGCACACGCGTGCGTGGCGGCACCGGCACACGCAGAGCGATGCGGTGCTGGGTGTGCGCCAGCGCTGGGGTACGCGGTGTGGTGTGTGCACACACCCCGAGCAGGGTTCTCCATCAGCACCAGCTCAGCCGCCTGC
>NW_010110636.1:2408-2776 GCF_000699245.1 Pterocles gutturalis
TGCCCGGAGTCACGGCGCCTGGGCAGGCGGCCTGAGCCTGCAGCCTCGGGAGTGAGGGGACACTTTGGTGGTCCAGCGCGAGGCAGACCAGCTGGGAGCCTGGCACCAACAGAGCCGTGCCACGGGACATGGCCCCTGGGCTACCCCACACTGTCCCCTCGCCAGTGCCGGGCTGCCCTCCCCCTGCCATTCCCTGGCAAAGCACAGAGGCCGGCAGCCGTGCGAGGAACAGTCCCAGCGCCAGTGTCTGGCTGCTGGGGTACCCATGCCGCTGGGGGGGACAGGGGATGACAAAGGTGAGAATCCCAGAGCCCAGGGTCCACCACCTCCCCAGCCCTTACCTTAGCAGCCATCCCGGCTTCGTAGAA
>NW_010110636.1:2886-3432 GCF_000699245.1 Pterocles gutturalis
CAGAAAAATGGGGTTGGGAGGGATTTAATGAGATCGTACTGCCCCAGATTCTCAGCAGGGACTCCGCACCCCCATGTTCCTGACCCGTAACAAAGGTTAAAACTCCAGTCCTGACCAAAAGTGCCCTCCCTGGGCTGTCACCTGAAGAGGAAGTTCTGCTCTACAAACCCTGCTGGTTTTACCAGTCGCTACACCCAAACTCCCCCCATTTGAGACTCGGAACAGCCGAGGCTGAGAGGGGTCTCTGGTGGTCGCCCAGTCCACCCCCAGCCCATTCCCAGCAGAGGCAGCCGCAGCAGGGCGTTGTGGTCACATCCTGAGCATCTGGAGGGATGGAGACCTCTGATCTCTCCCAGCAACCTTCTGGTGCCCAGCCACACTCACAGCAAGTTTTTTCTTGTATTCAATCACAAGAATTTTTGAGTGAGGACAAGGAATTCAAGGGGGATTTCACTCTTCTGCTGGGGGCAGGTCCCACTATAAGGAGCCAGAGAAGACCCACCCCCCCAGCCCCGCCTGCGAGTGGTGGGCTCCCGACCACCACAC
>NW_010110637.1:0-435 GCF_000699245.1 Pterocles gutturalis
ATATAAGGAGGTTGGTTTGGCCAGTAACAGCTGTGCACCAGGATGATCGGAACAGGACAGTGCGTCTCACCGAGGTTAAAACATCTTTCCCACCCCCCCCAGGTAACACCAGAGGGTGTTTCCCACCTGGGAAGCATCCTCGAAGCCTTGCTGGGAAAAGGCGGCGGGAGCACGGTCAGCATTTCAATGGGCTGAGCTGTTGATAAGGAATTATAATAAATCAGGATTTTTCTTTTTTTTTTCTAATAGGTCTACCAGCAAAATAAAACCCAACCTGCAAATGGGAGAGAGATGGGGGCAAACTCCCCCCCTGCCTGCACTGGGCAGGGAGGAAGAAGAGGCAAGGCACTGAGAACAACTCTCTGCCTACCCCAAATGGGGGGAAAAAAAAAAAAAAATCCCCTGGGGAGAAGATGCCAGCCACAACCATCGCAA
>NW_010110637.1:466-2516 GCF_000699245.1 Pterocles gutturalis
GTGAGAAACAGCCAGCCACAACCATCGCAATGGTGTGAGAGCGACGGGGCTGCCACCTCCCCGTGCCACCTCCCCAGCACCCGACACGGCTCCGCAACCGTCGCCGCTTTTTCCAAGAGTGATTTCTTTTTTGCCTATGTGGGATTTTATCAAACTGTGCCAAACAATTCTAATTTATTCCTACCCGCTAAAATGATAATTTCTCTCCACTCCTGTTTTACTAAATTGCTACCTTTATTTATGTAATGTGTATATAATTACCAAATGTTACTAGCTTCTACCCAAAATGTCTCTCCTTGGAATAGCAGGGATGTCTACTCGCTGCTGTCAAATTTTTTTTTAAATGTTATGATTGATAAAATTAAACTGTGAAGCCAGGCATGAAATCTGTCTCATAGACATTTTTTTATTTTTTTTTTTTTTGGCAATAGGAGAAAACAATGCCAGTCATAGAAAATGTCACAAAATGATTCACTGGAGAACGGAGGGAACTTATGTTTTTTTGCTTGAAGAACTTAATAAGACATCCCCAGCAACTCCAGGCTGTATTGTTATATTCAATTACTTGCGAGGCCCCAAGTTTCTCCACTTTAATTGCTCGAAGCAGGGAAGCTTTAGTCACAGTGTAATGTACCCAGGCATGTATGGGGTTTAATGAATCATACTAACTCTGCACTCCGAGCAATTAGGTAAATCTAGCTGTTAGTTAGTGAGGCATAAAATAAATTTAATCTCTCTTCTAAAAAATCAATTATAGTGCTGTAACGTATAATTCAATTTGGGTCATGCTACATAAATTTCCTGGGTTTAGCATGTTTTTCAACTGGTTGTTATTCGATTTTGCAAGCGGCGTGTGTGTGAGTTGGGAGGAGGACAAAAAATGCTTTTTAGAGCATCCCCAAAACATCCTCACTGCTCTGCGTGGGCATCCATCCTCCCAAAGCATTTCTGGGGCATCCCTGCAGCCCCCAGCCCCAGCGCTGTGGGAAGAGGGAGCAAAGGATGCGGGAACGGGCGGCCGACCGAAACCAGCGGGGTAACGAGCTGCTGGCGCTAATTGCTGGGTAAAGCGTTAGGGCTGGGTCCTGCCCAGGTGCTCGTGCTGCCTCTGCCTCCCAGGGCTGCGGGGTCCCCACGGGCACAGACCCCCTCACCAGGGTCCCAAACTCAGACCAGAGGTCCCCGAAGTGGAAGAGGGTGCACCAGCAACGGGTCCCCGCGCCCTGGATGAGCGCTGGGCAGTGGGAGCTGCAACACAACACGGTACCGGACTCGTCCTAAAGAGATGCTGCACGCAGACATCCGCAGCATCCAGCCAGAACCCAGAAGCTTTTGCTTTGGGTATTCAAGAGAGGTGGGTACCACGGGTGTCACCGCCCAGGTGATGGGCCACCCTGCGTGGAGATGCTGCGGTGAGATGGGGGGGCTCTGGATCAGGGGGTGCAGGGACAGGACGAGGAGCTGAAAGAGGGGCGATGGCGATGAGATCTTGGGAAGAAATGTTTTCCTGTGCGGGGGGTGAGGCAGTGGCCCAGGGTGCCCAGAGAAGCTGTGGGTGCCCCATCCCTGGAGGGGTTCAAGGCCAGGCTGGATGAGGCTTTGGGCACCCTGGGCTGGTGGGAGGTGTCCCTGCCCATGGCAGGGGGTGGCACTGGGTGGGCTTTAAGGTCCCTTCCAGCCCGAACCAGTCTGTGATGCCATGAGCAGCGAGCAGCAGCAATCCCAGGAGCCGGGGCGGCAGCAGCAGCTCCCCAGCCCTGGCCCGGGGAGAGCAGCTGAGTCACGGGCTGATGCTGCAACACGGGACGTGTTCGGTGCAAGAAGCACCCACGCTCGTGATGGCATGGGAGCAGCAGGGCTTTCAAATAAAACACACGGCAGCGAGAGCAAAGGGCTGGGAGCGCCCTCGGGCGCCTCTGAGCTCCGTCCCAGGAGCAGGACAAGGGGGCACACTGCTCTGCTCTTCCCCACCTGGCAGCAGGATTTGCACTCCAGGGATGGAGGCTTGCGGCTGCCTCCTGCCTTGGTTCTCTCGACCGGCGCCAATGTG
>NW_010110637.1:2581-4238 GCF_000699245.1 Pterocles gutturalis
AGAGCGTCTGTTTCAAAACACGTTTTTCCAGAGTGAGCAAGGTGTGATGTCTGGAGAACCCGGATTTTTCCCAAGCAGGTAAAATGCCGGCGTCTCACCCAGACCAGCACCCAGGGCCACGTCCAGCCCCCCCACCATGGGACAGCAGGAGGGGACACGGGCGCACGGAGATGTGCCCATGTTGGGCAGGAGGCGATGAGACACATCACACACAGGTTTGGGGTGCTGCCAGCGCCTGCACGCAGCATTTCTGGGGATGTCAGCATGCGGAACGGAAGAAGGTTGGGAGCACACTAACCGCACTGGTGTAAAGACCAGCTGGCAACGCAAACAGGGCTGATTCACCACCGAGAAGCATAACTTCTGCGTCGCCTTGCTGGATGTAACTGAAATCCAGCCCGGGGCTGGCGAGCAGCTGAAGCGGCGCAGCAGGGAGGGCATCCCTTCCCGGGGACGCTGGGGTGCCCTTCCAGCAACAGCAGAGCCCCAGCAACAAAGATGCACAAATTGTCCCCGTTTAGAGCCTGCTACAGACAGCTATTCCTTTCGGTGGACGCTTGGGTAAAATAAATAATAGTCCCAACAGCAGCGGCTGGTGCAGAGGGAGCTGGGACTGGCTCCAGGCAGGGGAAGGGACGGAGCCGAGAGTCGTGGAGGGTCCCTAAGGATGCCTGAGACCTGGAAGCCGTGCGAGGAGCCGAGGCACAGGCTCTGCCTCCAAAGGGTTTCCCCTTTCCCAGCCCGATTCCAGCCTCCCAGGCAAGTGGGCAATGCCGGCACCGCGCTCAGGTGGGATGCGGTGCAGCCGGAGGGGCCGGTGCCACGGCTCGGTGGTGGGCACGGCCGCGTTTGCCATCCCAGGAAAGCCAAAGCAGCAGGTTCGGAGCCAATCCCGGCACCTCCCGGCACAGCCCCGCCGCACACGGAGCCCGGGCACAACCAGAGAGAGGCTTAATCTCCTAATTAAGCTCAGCTGCTCAGTGGGTGAGCAGGGCTTCGCAGTTTGTTAAAGCCTTTCCTCTTTTGATAATCTTTTCCTCTGCTTGCATTGCTTTTGCAGGAGGATTGTGTCTAAAGCTCCCTCCAGCTGCCTGGACTTTGACAAAACACATTATTCCAGCCATTTTCTACTGACGGGTGGTTTTTCCGCTCCCACATCTCCTTTTCAAATTAAAAAATTAACAGATATTTATGTTTGTTCACATGGAATGTATTTCCCAAGCCCTGTCCTCTCCAATAACTTTTCGTGCAGCTTCCAGGGCTCTCGCTCACTTTTATTTAATACCTTTATCGATCGGTAAGGTTCTAAAAACCTTCATTTGCAATCTGCAGCCACTTCAGGGCTTCGGGGCTCACTAACAAACACCCAAAATAGGAGGTGGGGATAATGAAAGGAAAGCCATGCCGCACACGGACCTCAGCGTTCCATACCATCTGGCTCGGTCCAAGTGTTATTTAAAATCCACCAGACAAGTGCAGATTTTATTATAACCACAACCTCCCAACTGCAAAAAAAAACCAAAACCCAAACCCCAACCCCTGCTGTCAAAATAAGCGCTGGCTATTGTTAGGCCCTTTCAACTTGTTGCCTAGCATTTTTCCCTCCTCGCCAGCTCGATGGAGTTCATTCCGTGTTTTCTGAGCTCTGCGTGCGCGG
>NW_010110637.1:4256-6954 GCF_000699245.1 Pterocles gutturalis
TGGGTAACCTGCAGGCTGCCCGTGGGAAGCGATGCTCGGTCCAGCCCCCCGCGGGATACAACTGGACCGGGACCCCGTGCACACAAACAAGGCGTGTTTCGGGGTTTTCATGCAAATCAAACATGTTCCTGCTGCCAGGGCTGGAATCACCCCGGGCACCCCCTGCAACGGCACTGGGGAAAGGGGCTGCGTCCCCCCGGGGATGCCACTGCAGACCGCTCGGTGCCCAAGCGCATCCCAGTTTGGGAAGCAGCATCCATCCTCTCGCCAGCCCCAACATGGGATCTGCGGGCAGCAACAGCCACGGTGCCTGGATTTTGGTACCGTACGGATTTGTGATTTAAAATTCAAACTCCCAAGTTAAAATGCTTGGCCTTAAACTCCACCAAGGAGCAAGGTCTCCTGGACGAGGCAGGCATCTGCATACTTCAGAAGCTGGACTTACGCCGTGCCATCCCTATCAGGGCAATCTAATAATAACCCCAGATGGAACCCTGCTCCCAGCTCCAAAGCACAAGCACCGGGTCCAGCCCCCCGGCCAGGGCTTCCCCACTGGTGAGGGGACTCGTGCCCTCCTGCGGCACCCCCCGGGGTCCCCGCTCCATCCCGGGCAGCGCACACCAAGGGATGCCATCCCGGGAACACCCCATGCTCCTGCCATGCTGAAATTCCCCAAAAATCAGTTTTTAAAGGAACCCGTTACCTCCACCGCTGCAGTCAAGCAGGGGGGCTTTTAATCAGGGCAATAATGATAAATTAGGAGTGAATTAGTGCTAATAATTGTTAAGCTCTACAAGTTCCTAAACTCGGGCAGACCTTTCCCACCCTTTGATGTGACCAGGCTTTAATAAGCCCTGGATAAGCGCCAGGACCACAGGGTATACGTGAGAAATGTTACATATAAATATCTAACGGCCGTGCCCGCAGGAACGGACGCGCACACACGCGTTGTGCTGCAGCATTAATAGCACATCCCAACCCGATACTCCGCTAAACAGCCCTTCTTGTCCCGAGATCCTATTTTCACACTCGCGGCAAACACGACCTTTGTCTGGGGCTGCCAGCTGCTTATAATTTTGACGGATGCAAGCACATTTCTGGGAAGCCGTATCCACCGGGTGGCTAAAGATCAACAGGCTCCGCTCAGGCTTTGGGAAGATGGATTGGCTCGGGAGAATCCCATTTGCAGCCCCGGCTGAGAATAGGTTTACCGCCGAGAGGCGTTAATGACTTTGATATCAACGATCTAAATATGTCAACCTGCGACTCGTGTTGGTATTAAGGCATGCTATATTTATACAAAACAGCCATTAGCAGAATGCTAATTAATGTGATTCGGTTTCCAAGTAAATCCCAGCCCTTCCAAGTGGTGTAACGCAAGACTTTATTTTAATCTCCCCGGAGCTGCGGGGCTGCCGCTGCGCCTGGTCGTTCCTGGGGATTAGCCCGGTTTATTTTCGCTGACGTTTCCCATGGCACCCCCAGGTCGGTTATCACAGGGGGAGAGGAGCCAAGCTGGGTGCTTCCCAACGGCTCCTGAAAGACAATTCAATCCGGATGGTCACAGCCCACTGCCTGCCCCAGCAAATGGGTTCATGTGCACAAATCCTGCCTGGATGGGATGAGCTGGGCATGACAGCACTGTTTAGCATCCTACAGGGAGTAATTAATGCTCCTGGATTTTCTCCTGCATGCACACCGGGAGATGCTTGGGTGGGTGGTACCCAGGAAAGGTGAGGTTCAGACCAGCTGCTCCCCGCAGCCTCTGCTCCCGCTGGCTGGGGAGGAAAGCCAAACAGAGCCTCTGAGCCAGCCCTGCTGCCCAAAAAATCCCAGAAGGAGGCGAAAGGCTCCGGTGTGGGACACATAACCCAGCTTTTGCATCTGCTCCCAGGGCCAGAGCAGGCACCGGGCTGGCGAGAGCATCGCTGGGGACGGGACGCGGCACCGCAGCAGCTCCTGTTCCATCTCAGGTGTAATAAAATGAGCTGGAGTGGAGGAGCTGTATCCCAACTGCCTGGGCTCCAGGAGCATCGGGATCAGTCTGGACCCATCCCTACAACACCCACGGAGCAGAGGAGCATGGCTATAGCCCACCACCGCCCACTGTCCAGCCACGAGCCTCCTCCGTCCTGGATTCAGCATCAAAACCAGTTACATCCACGGCTTATTCCAGCTTTCGCGTTCAAGAGGGAAGAGCCTGGCAGCCATGGTTTGGAAGACACCACGAGGACAGCCAGACGTGTCACCTGAGCTGCCACCAGCTCCCTCCCGGCTGTCCCCTTCAGCAAGACAGAATAAAAAGCAAACGCGCAGCGCTGCTGAACGTATCGCCCGCAGCGAGGCATCGCAGAACGCATGCCACGAAGGTTTTGCACCAGGATACAAAGTGGTTTCTCGCGGTGTGGATGCTGCTGGCTGCAAACCACGCGCCCCCCTCCCCGCAGCCCGGCTCTGCTGTCGTACCCACCCAGGACATGCCCGCAACGGACACTGTGAGCACCCGGCAGCCGCTTTGGTCATTGAGCACAAACATCCCTTTCTTTGCTTCTGGTAACAATCAGCAAAATAAAAACCTGATTTTTCTACTGAGCCAGAGGAGCCCAGAAAGCATGGAGACACTTTAACAACACGAAGTATTGGGGCAGCTCCAACATTCCTCCTCGCAGCCAAAAAAAAATTTTTTTTTTTTTTTTTT
>NW_010110638.1:0-297 GCF_000699245.1 Pterocles gutturalis
GGTTCCCCCTCCTGAGCATCCCCCCAGCACCCACCCACACCTCTGTACCCACCCCCCCCATAGCACTGGAAATAAATAATGCCTTGGTAGAGCTGCATGCTGCTCACTGGATTGGGGACAGTGCCGAGTGGCACAGGGGGGTCGTTGGGGGGGACCCCATTGGGATGAGGAGGGACCACAACGCCACTGGCTGCTGGGATGGCACAGGGACACGGAGGCGCAGAGCAGTGAGCCCGGGGTGCCCGGTGGGTTCGGGGTGCCAGCTGGTCCTCAGGAAAAGAACGGCTCCATCCTCTG
>NW_010110639.1:0-31775 GCF_000699245.1 Pterocles gutturalis
ACAACTCTTTGAGTGCAGCCATCTAGTCAGTTCCTTGTCCAGCGAGTGATCCTTCTGTCAAATCCATGTCCCTCCAACTTAGAGACAAGGATGTCATGTGGGACTGTGTCAAAGGCTTTGCACAAGTCCAGGTAGATGATGTCAGTTGCCCATCCCTTATTCACTAGCGCTGTGGCCCTGTCATAGAAGGCCACCAAATTCATCAGGCACAATTTTCCCTTGGTAAAGCCATGTTGATTGTCACCAATCACCTGCTTGTTTTCCATGTGCCTTAGCACAGATTCCAGGAGGATTTGCTCCATGATCTTGCCAGGCACAGAGGTGAGACTGACTGGCCTGTAGTTTCCCAGGTCTTCCTTATTTCCTTTTTTAAAAATGGGGGTTATATTTCCCCTTTTCCAGTCTGCAGGAACTTCACCAGAGTGCCACGATTTCTCAAGTATGATGGATAGCCATTTGGCAACTTTAGATGGTGTCGAACCTGATCTCCTACATCTGGCTGTTCATCCTTCTCCCAGTTGCTGCCTTTGTCTTCTGCAACTTGGGCAGTGTGGCTTTAGCTCCTTCCAGTGAAGACTTGAAGGTAAAGAACTCGTTAAGTACCTCAGCCTTCTCTATATCCTGGGTAGCCTGGTCTCCCGCTTTCTTCCAGAGGGGGCCCACATTGAACATCAGAAGTCAACCTTTTTTTTCTATTTTTTCTCCTTCAAAATTGGGTAATATAGGGAAATCTTATGCTATTTTATGGCTGGAAAGACGAGGAAAATTTTTGTCTGAATTACATATTTGTTTTCACATAAGAAGTTTACAGATTAATTTTGAAATGAATCTGTTAAATGTCCTCTCTTGCCATAAACTTATTCTATACTGAGCTAGCTTACATGCTTACACCTTACTTAAACAAAAGGTTATTAAAAACTAAGGGAGAGATAAAGGATTTGGTTTTCTTGTTTTAATAGTTGGCTGTTACTGTTATATTTCACTTTATAGTTCTTATTTGCTGATGTTTTCATGAAATCATTCCTTCTAAAGTGTGCATTTTCATTCTAGAGTTTAGTAAGAAAATGATAAAAGTCAAATATCTCAAAATATTTAAAATTAAACTAGGCAGAAAGTGAAAACTAACATGGAGAAATTCTTAGTTCTCAGAAATTAATTAATCACATGATGTCATATTCTAAGACTTTTCAAGTCTAGAAACAAAAAGATTTGTTGCTTCCCTTATTCTATGACTTTTTTCAGTGTTTCCCACAAGTGTCTTAAGTCTAATGAACTCTCCCTGCCTGTAAGTTGTTGCACAGTAAATTTTCAACATCATTCAAGAGAAAATGAGAAATTTAACCTTAGCTACTTAGCTTTGTCTATTTAATGTCAGAAGAGCTACCTGATTTGAAATGTAATGTTAGAAGAGCTACCTGATTTGAAATGTAATTCTGATATGAAATTATGACTCATGGTTAAGGAATCTATCTTCTGGGTCCTTTTCTTCTAGAGAGTGTAAAAGACAATCTAAAAGTACAGGCAAATAACTAGTGTGAAAGTATTTCTTAGCAATTTGTCACTGAATAGCTGACCATATTTAGGATCATAAACGCAGAATGGAGGGTAAACAGTTTTATGCCTTGAAATTCTTCAAAAACATGGATGAAAGGTTAGAAATGAGGGTCAAAATATTTAATCTTAATTACTGAGGGTTAATTTTCATAGATGAATTTAGATAGGCAGAAAATTCGTCTCTTTGATCAAAGTATATAGGAACTGTAGGTGGAAAGCGTCTCTGGACACAATAGAAGTCATTCTAGGCCTCCTCCACTGCTGCAAATTTTGGCAAACATTTCCTGAACTTCAGCACTTGCACTTGCAAGAGTAGCTGTCCATTAATGCTGATTTTCACCTGTGCACATTTTTATGTCACACACTTGATAAGCAAATAACTTGTTAAATATGCCTGTTGTTCTAGTTCTGACACATTTAGTCCCACACACAAGTCAGATGCTGTAGCGCAGAACCAAATTTCAGAAGATCTCTATTGTTAGAGTGACATATTTTCTGTGAAAACTTATTTGTTGAATTAGTTTAGGAACAGATTTATGAGACATTCTCATATTACCTGCATTTGTTATTTTACAAATTTTTTTCATGCAGGGCAGCATTATCAACCTCATCTATTATAAGAGACATATACTAGGGCTTTCCACCATAGAGCTTGAATGCACGTGAAAGAAATGTAATTAAAAGATCCACTACTTGCAAAGAGTTTGCGTAGTGTTCAATCAGTTGCAAAACCAGTAACTGCCAGATGGATTTAGGTAACTAGGGAATCAGCAGTTTTCACTCCGAATTAACAATGATAATGTAGTATTGCAGACTAGCAGCTTCCAATGGACTGGGACTTCAGGATGACAGAATCACAGTAGAAATGTACATTTCTTTAGGTTTGGTTTGCTTTGGTTTCACTTACTTTTACTATTTTTCATTTAATTTCATAGTAGACAGTGTAAATTCCACAGACACCTTCCTATTCAATAAGATAAATAAGTCTTGAGAATATAGCTGGATTTTGTGGTTTTAGACACAGCATACCATTATATGAATGATTGATATAGTAACCATTTTCAAGAAAAAAAGGTTTTATTTTTATTTCAAATTTATGGACACAGAAGAATGAAAATGTAAACATTAATACAACCTTAAATGTTAAATGTGAATAGGACAGGTTTTTATCTTTTTTCTTTATCACCCCTTTCTTCCTCCAGTGCCTCCATTATACATTTTTCTCATTATGTAAGTGATTCTTAAATTTCTAATTTTGATAAATATCAATTTCTTTTCCTATTCTGTGAACTTGCCAAATACACTAATTTCTGTATATGCTACACAGAAAGTTGTATCCCATTTTCAAGAATAAATAAGAAAAATTGTGATCTGCAAACCCTAGAACTCAAACTACCTTGATTCCCTTGACTGAGCAAATCGTTTGTATAGCTGTTTCCTGTCTTTACTTCATCCCCACGTAAAGTACAATTAACTCTATGCTGGATTGACAGTGTGTTTGATGAAGAAACATGAACATTCATCCCTGTTAACATTTTTTCTCAGTACCTTCTCTCTTTGACTTCCTTTATAATATTTTTCTTTATTTTATGATAGGATGACTGCCAGTCACCTTCGCTCTTGATTAGAATATATTAGTCTCGAAAAAACCCTCTGTACTCTTCCCAGCTAAATTAGATCTATAATCACTGGATCAGTTAGACTGATTTTCTGGGGAACTTCTGAGGTTGGTTATACATGTAGACATGTGTAGTATTCGGTTCTGTATAATTTTGTGGACCTTATTTGGCAGGGCTTTCGAATTTTTATGATGATGCTTTGCCAGTCATTGCTGCATGTTCTCACTTTTGGAAAGCACTAGTGATATCTATACGTCAGTGTCTTCTCAGTGTACTGTATAATTATTTTATTGAGCTTTACATTTTTTTCATTGCATTTTGTTTGGCTCATGATCTAGACAGATAAGTGTATGTATATAAATATGCATATATAAATAAGTTATAGATAGATTTTTGTATCTAAATCTATATATTATATAGTTTCATATATACAGGTAACAGGTATTATATATAATGCATACTTAAGCATATTAAGGTACATATATGTATGTATTAGGAACACTAATTATAAGAGTACCTATTACATTTAGGTTACATAATGTAATATAATGTGATATCATTAAATTGTGTGCATTTTAAACTACTATTGTACAGCACAAATGCTATGCAAAAAGGATTTTTTAAAACCATACAGTTAGTGTTATTCAAATAGATCTCCCTATCTTCATTGTTTCTTATTATTTTTTACTTTAAATAACAAATACATTTACCTAGACTAGTATACATGTATGAAGGGTGAAGTGGTGAACAAATTTTGCATCAGAGGAATACATCATCACCATGGAACTGAAGATTTACCTGAGAGACACTTTACTTTTTCCCCTCGGCTTTTTTTGTTGTTGTTGTTGTTTATATGTGATTCAGTTGAGAGCATAGAAGTCAGCTGCACATTTTTATTTTAATATAAGCAAAGACAAATTAACTGTTTGTAGATGGACTAACACAATTCATTCCTATTTTAGTCCTAGTTCTGGTAGTTATTTTGCTCTGACCTTCCATCTAAACAGGATATTTTTAAAGTTTTGTTGCAGTTCAACTTCATAGGATAGTCCTTCACAGTTAATGAGATTTGGAAGTGATGCTGTTCCCTTGCCTCCTTTGAAGTTAAAAAGAAAAACAAGAAAAAGAGTCCTAGTTCTCCAGTCATCAAGGTGTGAACCTGTTGGCAGAGGATCAGTATGATTTGATGAGCAGCCTCTTCAATTATTTAACCACCCATTAAAGGCCAGTTCCAGAGCTTTGTTCATTCCACCACTGCTCTTTTTTTCCTCCAGTGCCTTATGTGACAGGGGCCTCCTTTCCTTGCTGCAGCTGTTCAGACTTAAACCCAGAGTCTTGGAGGGTGGGAGGTCCAGTCCTTGTAAGATGATTACTTTACTTAGGCCCATAATAAAATTCACAGCTCTATTCAGTGTATATTCTCTACAAGAAATGCCTATAAAAAGATTTTTACTGTGAATTTTGAACTTTATAGAGATGCAGAATATTAACAGCAAAACATTAACGTCATCAAACAAATCAGAATTTCCAGTGCATACTTGTATTTTCTGAAGCATTCCTCCAATATCTAGTTGAGAAGTAACAACTGTGTGATGCAAATATGAAAGACTTACATTTCAGGGAGAAATAGGAGTCTTTCTGATTTGGTTAACTTGTTTAAAATTTCCAGAGAAGCCTTTATGTGTAAAAAGTCATTCCTGCAAAAACTAAAATGAGGTATGAAGTTTGTTATTTCTTAATTATTTTCTGCACACTAGTTCAACTAATTCTAGAATCAACTTTTGTCTTTTCCAAGAGTAAATTCTGCATAATGCAAATTAATTTAGAGAATACTTTCCACAAGAATTAGTACAGCTGTCAGTTCTATTACCATTATTTTTGTTAAATGAAATCAAGACTAGCAGTCTAAAAGATGTGTAGAATGTGATCTGTATCACAGGGCAGTTTTTCTGGTTGTTTTAAGAAGTGATAGGATAAAGAAGTTCCTGGATAAAATGTTTAGCAAGCTCCCAAGACACCCATAGTCAAACCAATTCAATCTGCATTCTTGTTGCGCTGTGAGCAGTCATTTCCCCAGTGCTACCAACCAAGTGTCAGCAGTGACAGCTTTACAAACCATGAACTCCAGTGGAAAAGTGCAGTTATTTATCAAGCTTCATCACTGTACAGTTTAGAAAAGAGAGGTAAGTCAAGCATTTCCAAATTGTCCATGTGTATGTCAAAGCATTCATGGAAAACCTTGGGGTATTTTTCCCCATCTTGCCCTCCAAATATTTGTTGTACTGCTCATTACTTTATCAAACATATGTCGTGCTGTGCCATAATTGCTTAACAGAAAACATCCAGTAATCCTGGTTTAAGATATTGTCACCTTTCTTTCTACTCCCTGCTACTAGAATTTGTCATTCCTACTTCCGTAACCTGCTGCATTTTGTTGCCAACAGATACTGGTAGAGTCACTTGGTGAGTGGGAGCAGCAAACTGATTCAGGTTTTAAAATGAATAATTCCAGCTCCTGTCACCATTGCAAGAAGGGGATGGAATATTTTAAGCTATTATTGCCACCAGACTCTTCATACCGTGAAATAATCTCTTGACAGTAAAGCCCCCAGGTTTTTTGCCATAAAAAATTCACATTTATTTGTTCAAGGATAGGAAACATGAAGAGGCAATTTTTTTAAAATTTTTAGCAAAGAAGCTGATGAAACCAAAATAAACCCTCAACTCATTGTATAAAAGTAAGCTTCAAACAGCTTCAGCAGTAAACCAGTAAAGAAAAAAATAAGTCAGCTGAAAAGATGCAGAAACAAGGATTCAGTGACACATTTCTGAGTCACATACAGTAAAGCTGCTCTCTTTTACACATGACATCTTTTGTTGAACTGGTACTGTAGTTTATGTAAATTGCTCAATTTGCAGCTAATTATTTGATTGCATACAAAGTGTGAATAATGGGTGGTAGTATAAGCACACAATGTTTTGATTTTTCCTGCTAAGAACAGCAGCAGCCAACAAGGGAAATAAGGTATTTGTAAAAAAACGTGTAGGAAAGATGGAAATATATTTGTGAATATGATAATGTCTCTACATTGTATGACATATACATCTTTAGTTTTGTTTACTAATACAGAACAGAAAATTAAAAAAAAAAATCACTAAACGAAATCCTTTTCAAATGGAAAACTAGGTAAATATACGTAGGTATTCCAATTTTTATGAAACATCTTTCATTTAACCCATGACAAACAAGCTCTAAGAAATTTTTATATATGGTAATGACTATCTTATGAAGTAACATACATTTTTCCTAAAGACAAGATATCCACAGACAGCTCCAACAGCATTGTAAATAGGAATTTACACGCGTGACACATAAGGTACTGATAATGGAAATCTCTTTCCGGTGCTGTTTTGTTGGTTTGGGTTTTTTTGGTAACAGTTGGTTGAGATAATGTCCAATTTTAATACCTCAGAGTGTTTGGATGTTAAAACGAAGGAATTTTCAGTAATCTTCACAAAATCAAAACATAAAGAATGGCACATTTTCTGTAAATGACCTTTGTGATTTACCATCAATGGACAGGTAATGTTTACTATCACTGTGGTTGCTCAATCAGTTTTAATTTCAGATATAATTCCATTCCGTTTCAAGACACATAAGATGATTTCCACTTACACTAAAGGCCATTTAAAATAATTTCATTTTCTTAAGCAAAAGAAATAACACAGTTGCCACATAGATGGCCAGGTTTCTGAGAAATGTTAGAGGAAGGAGAGTGCTAACAAAGAAGTCTGTGAGAAAATGGTCCAAAATACAGAAAAGTAGAATGTAGTCATGTAGTCAATGCATATTATAATACATCTATGAGAGACTACTGAGATAAAACTGTACCAAGGTCTTTGACTTATTTGAACTTCCAACAAGTGAAATGTGTTTTTTCTGTTATGGCTTATTTCTGTAGTTAGTAATCACCGTACTTACCAGCAGTAAACTCAAACCGATCATTTTAAGGTTTCTTTCTTTTTTATAAATTCTCGAATTTTATGTTTTCCAAGTTCCTTTACTTAGAAAACAATTTGTCCATATTTTTTCTTCCAGTTATTAGGAATTGTAATTGTTTTGTGATGTCTTTGTGCCTATGGGGTCCCAAAAGTACAATCTGCTCCATGAATTTCATAGTGCACTCTGACTTAATTTACTTTCAACTAACATCTGTATGAAAGAAAGCATGGAGATCTGACAAATGATGCCAGATTTTCAATTCCATGAGGGACGACCAAGTGGGTTCAAACTGCAGCAAAGTTAAGGAAGAGCATCCATCTATTCCTAACATATTTAGACAGGGACATCTAGAGCATGAAGAATATGTAAGTTCCTTGGAGTGATGACTAACTGCCACAACAGTGATGTAAAAAGAACCAAAAGAGTGCTTTAGAAGATTTATGTGGCAAACTCTGATAATCTGGGTTGAGCAGATTCCATTTCCTGAGAAGCTAAAAATGGATAGGAGAAAGGCAGAAAACCAGAAAGGAAACAAAAGAAGAAAATAACCAAAACAAACAAACACACCAGCCTTGTAAAACCCCCAGCTGGGCTAAACTCATAGAAAAGAAGGTGAAGGCACTTTAATCTTTCAAAGAGCTCTGATTGTGATACTTGCTAGATGGTGTACTGCTGCCGAGAATAGCTCTTAACACTAGTTATGGAAAGTCTCTGGAATGAAGAAGGTACCTTATCTGATGCTCTTGCATATGAAGCACTTTAAAAAAAGGCTTTTCAAAGAACACCAAACCAAATATTCCATTAAAATGTAAACTGTTCTTTGCGTGAACATAAAATACAGAAATCCTAAGGATTTACGGTTTTCCCCATCAAGGTTTAATTTGATATTAGATTCCGTAAGTATGAAGATATTTGAGAATTTGTTTATACATTGAATAATTCCTGTCCCATGAGGAAAAGTCACTGCCTAGCTAATGATAAAGGTATCCATAAACTGAGGAAAACCATGGGAGGTCACCATCCTCTTTGGTCACCAGAAAAATGTTGTTACCAATGGATGTGTACATACCATGCCATTTTCATGAAATGGACTCCCAGGCTCCTTTGCCTTACCCTATTTCATCCAGAAACATACTTACTATAGAATAGAGAAAGAGAGGAATGTTTTGTGATTAATGATTAAAATCAGAGGAAGTCAGAAATTGAACTAATGGTTTGCAAAAACCATGCTCTTTATGAAGGGGAAGTCTGGTCTGCTGTACCAAAGGGTCAAAAGAAACAGATAAACAAGATGCGGACAATACTGAGAAGTGGATCATTTCTTATCACCATAAAAAAATGCAGCAGTTTAGGCCTGGCTTGTTTAATAATTAACATGAGGAATCCTCAGAGACTGACTTGTCAGAAACTGTATTTTTGGAGTAAATCAACAACTTCAAAAGCAGAGAGTCACTACTCCAGATGGTATACAACCAAGAATCACAGAATCACAGAATCACAGAATGTTAGAGATTGGAAGGGACTTCGAAAGATCATCTAGTCCAATCCCCCTGCTGGAGCAGGAACACCTAGATCAGATCACAGAAGAGTCTAAAAACGCTTAACTATGAAGTGGCTGAGCAAACAACAAAAAGATCTAGTCTCTTATTCTAAGCAACTCAATGGCTCAGACGTTTGGAAAGCAGAAATTTTAACTATACATTGTTTTCACAGGATCACACAGAATGGTTGAGGTTGGAAGGGACCTCTGGAGGTCATCTGGTCCAGCCCCACTGTTAAAGCAGGGCCACATAGAGCCAGTTGCTCAGGAGCATGTCCAGATGAATATTTTGAATATCTCCAAGGAGAGAGACTCCACAATCACTCTGGACAGCCTGTGCCAGTGTTCAGTCACCCTCAAAGGAAAAAATTATTTTTTCCATCAGATTCCATCTGATATTCAGATGGAATGTCCTATATTTCAGTTTGTCTCCATTGCCCCTTGTCCTTTTAAAAATGTTACCCAAGAAATTTTAAGCCAGTCAAATCTTTACACCTGTACCTGACAACCGTCTGTTGGGAAATAAGTAAAAAGAGAGTAGCAAAAGACATGGAACATCATGAAATAATGGAATTTATCTCATACAGTGTCTACCAAGAAATGTATCTTTCATTCAGTTCTTGAGATGAACTGTAGATGTCAATAGTGTAATGAATAAAAGAAATTTGGAAATACGCTAATTTTTAGACTTACAAAAGTTTGTCCATGTGGTTTAATGTAGAAGACGCTATTAAGAAAGCTAAGGCTTAATGGGAAAAGAGGCAACAAAGTTATAGATAAACTATATATAGAGAAAGTGCATATAAAAGTATACAAAAATACATGTTTTGGTCTGTGTTGATACCTGTCTCTTAACACGTCCAATACTAAATGTGGAATCTTTCCATAACAAACAAGGTGAAGAGGTTTTCAACAACAGTGATTCTCTATAACTCCTTCTGTGGATTGTTCAGTTAAAAGAGGATATGTAGCAGCAATGAAGGGAGTCTTAAAGGCATCGAATCATTCATCAGACACAAATCTCAGATTCTGAGAAAATGTGTTGGTCATAAGGTCAACCTTGTGTCTATCATACAAAATAATTGTTTTGTTATTGTTTGTTACTGTTTGAAGCAATACTTTCATATTCGGCCAAGTACCATAAATTCTTAATTTCTAGTTAGCAGGTGGCATAACTTATATCAAAATGTCGCCTACAGACTCAGAAAATTTCTGACTCCCCCATTCTTTTACTACAAGAAATTGGATTTCCTTTGTGAAAATATCATCTTTATTTTTAGATTCTTAGTGTGAAGCAGTTGTCAATTCCTTATCATCAATAATAAAGTGAAGGTTGGGTTATAAGATAAAGTTAGTAATATTTTATACACAGGATGGAAAAAATGTCCTTTCTGTATTGAATGCTGAGAAGGTCTTACAAATTATTTAACACTTGCTGGAGACAGAGTCAGGCCAGAAAGAAAAAAATAAGATGTCCAAACATAGAAAGTTTATTTAGTAAATTGAAATTCAGGCTTGAAAATTGAAAAGCTTGTTTTTGATCTATCTCAAAGGACACCTTTTAGCCTTTTTTTTTTTAAATGAAAGACAAGTTTTATTAAATGTTTGTCTTAGAGTATTTGCATCTTCTGTTTCTTGTTCCCCTTAATCTTCTGATGTAATTACTGCTTAAGAAGGCTGGGTTGAAAATGCAGTATTACATATTTGAGAGACTTTATCCTAATATATTGCACTCAGGAAAGACTGAAATATATTTCCAGTAACAGCAACTAAAGGTACTGTACAAACACCTACTTCATGTGAACTTTCAGAGAAAATATCTTCTGTGATTGCTATAGTCATCCAAAGGGGAAAAAAACAATGAAATTTATCAAATATATTTCTTAACATTTCTCAATGTCAATTTAAAATCCTGTTCATTTTGCTAATTAAGGTGGTAAGTCAGTCACGGATATCTACAACTTGCTACAGAATGGATCATGAGGTGCTGTAAAAACAATACTGCTGTTATAATAAAAAGATTTCACATATGAAATCTGAGGTATGAATCATCCCATTTTACACTCACAAGTCAAATATCAACCTGTATTCATAAGCTTCAGTGCTTTCAGTCATCAAGAATTTCTGGAAACCCTTAAGTCCAAGATTTGCAAATCTAAAGTGATTCATAGATATTCCAGGGTAAAACATTAAACACTCTCTCACCATCATTTTCATAAGTCCCTATAAGGTAGCACCATGTTTGACCAAAAGGCAGAAGTAGAATCACTTGGGCGGTTTGCAGATGACTTTACAAATCTGTGCATGCTATGTAGATAGTTCAATTCACAATTCAATACCCAGAGTAGTCAAGAATGTAACAGCATAACTATCCATGAGGAAACACATGCTTTATTCCAAGTCTGACCAAATCCTACTCAGAGACAAATTTCCTACAGCTGAACAAGCTTGGAGGAAGTCAGTCTATGCCCAACAAAAAGTCAATCTATTTGAAGTTAACTTTTGCCATCTGTTACATTTAAACTCAAACAAGTACTAAGGCGTAATAGTAAGGAGGTTTTGTACTATAGAGAGATGACTGCCAGCTTCTGCCTATGGAGAGTGTAAGAATAAATAGCTAATCTCTCTCTCTAGTTTCTTACATTCTTCATACAGAAGAGCTGCTGCAAATCATGTCAGAAATAGCAGTAACTCCAACATATTCTGAATCCTACTTGCATAAATATATGCCTGGTGAGATTCAACTCATATGACTGTGGATGTCTACATCTTACCTAGATGTATAGACTGCCTTAAAATGAAGAGAAGCAGGTACCTGTATAGCAAAATTTAACTGATCCTAATGCTCGTGTCTCAAATAGACTCACTAGTTCCTACCTGTCACCTACCTGGATTTCTGTAAGGCCTTTGAATACCACCCCTGTCCAACATTCTTGCCTCTAAATAGGCGAGATATTGGTTTGATGGATGAACTGTTACATGGACAAGGAACTGGCTGGATGGCTGCCTCCAAAGAGTTACAGTCAACGGCTCAATGTCCAAGTGGAAATCAGTAACAAATGGTGTCCCTCAGGGGTCTGTACTGGGACAAATGTTATTTAATATCTTCATCAATGACATAGATAATGGGATTGAGTGCACCGTCAGCAAGTTTGCAGATGACATCAAGCTGAATAGTGCAGTTGATATGGATGCCATCCAGAGGGACCTTGACAAGCTTGAGCAGGGGACCCATGTAAACCTCATGACGTTCAACAAGGTCAAGTGCAAGGTCCTACACTTGGATTGGATTAATCCCTGATTTCAATACAAGCTGGGGGATAAAATGTTTAACAGCAAATCTGATGAGAAAGATTTGGGGATGCTGGAGGATGAAAAATTGGATAAGAGCCAGCAATGTGTAATTGCAGCCCAGAAAGCAAATCATATCCTGGGCTGCATAAAAGCATAGCCAACAGGCTAAAGGAAGCGATTCTTTGCTCTTGTGAGACCCCACCTGGAGTACTGCATCCATCTCTGGGATCCCCAGCACAGGAAAGACATGGATGTATTAAAGCAAGTCCAGAGGAGGGCCACAAAGACGGTCAGAGGGCTGGAATACCTCTCCTGTGAGGAAAGACTGAGAGAGTTGGGGTTGTTTAGCCTGGAGAAGCAAAAACTCCAGTGAGAACTTATTTTATCCTTTCAGTATGTAAAGAGGGCTTATAAGAAAGATAGAGAGACACTTTATACCATGGTCTATAGAGATGGGACAAGGGGCAATGGTTTTAAACTGGAAGAGAATAGATTTAGACTGGATTTAAGGAAGAATTTTGTTACAATGAGGATGGAAAGGTTTAAAGTCAGGTTGGATGGGGTTTTGAGCAACCTGATCTAATGCAAGATGTCCCTGCCCATGGCAGAGGGACTGGACTAGATGATCTTTAAAGGTCCCTTCCAACCCAAACCCTTTAATGATTTTGTGATTTTATGATTCCTCTGGAGTGTTTCTGCTGATTCACTACATTGCAGTGCAAAACAGTATCTATACTCCTGACTAAAGTTTGATGAAATTCAACTGACATTGAAATTGAAATTACACTTTTACTTTGATCTTTCAACTGAAAATCCACATGGATGAATTCCTCCTCCTTTTCAACATCTGTTTCCACTATCAGGTGAAATGTTTAGATGGCTTTGACAAAAATGTTAGTCATAAAGACATGAGTCACAGTTTTGCTTATTGTTTATAAAGATGCTCTGATGCTTGGATGAGATCAGTCAAAACATTGTTTTGTGATTGTAGAATAAAGTATCTGAGAGTATATAGAATAAATGCTAGGAAAAGAATTTTGCTACATTACTGCCTGTTGTTACACAGCCTGTAGTTCCCCCCTTTAGTGCCTAATGGCACAGTGCCATGAAGCACAATGCTCTTCTGTGACCAAGGGATCAAGATTCGCTTTTACCACCCATAAGATCTAACAGTGAAATGCAGTTGCTGTGCCACAGTCCGGGAGCACTGATTAGCTTCTGGCCAGCGTTGCTGGCAGGTAAAAGCGACTCGAGGCATCAGGATTTCAAACTTTCGTGACATCTTCTAGGTAGATGACTTTCGGAAACTGTGCTGCCTAAGTGTCGTTGACCCTTCCTCTGCTAAATATGGATTGTATTAGAAAAGGTTATTTTCATCCTCCTTAATCCATTCACAACTTTATTTGCATCTCTTATGTACACAAAAAAGTCAACATAGTTTTGTTCTAAAAGCTCCTCAGGTCAAGGACCATGTAAAAATTTTCAGTAAATCTGTTCCACCAGTGGCTGGCATTCCTTTTCTTGAATACATGTGGATTATACAATAAGAATGTGAATTAAATATTTCATTCTTTTGGGAGAAACAAAGTATGATAATTGAAAAGTAAAAAAGTTATTTTACTCAAACATTACCAACTCATACATCAAACTGATTATACAGTATGTTCTTGATTTGCAATTATATTAATAATACAAGAGCACCTCTTATTGATACTCCAAGAGGATGTGTTTGCCTCAACATTTGTAATTACAATCATCTAAATAATGGGATTGATTCTCACAGTTGATGTTGAATAAACAAAAAGGAGTAATTTTTACATCAGAATTTGAGACTGTATAATCTTAGAAAATATTACATATGATTTTATTATAACAATATGACAAAGATTACCAAGTATAAAAAAGTTTAACTGGAATTTTGTTTCATGGTGCATGTGTTTTATCAAGAAAATATTTATTCCAATTATGACATGTCATCATTGACTTATATAAGAGCATCTTTTGGCCACACAAGTTGTAATTACATTTATCAGAATAACTTGAAATTTCAGAACTTTCAAGCATGGCTTTTTGTTCCAAAATTCATTCTAAGAGAACACTTTAAAATAAATGTGTCAAGAGAACGAGACCCATATAGAAGTGTTTCAATTCAAAGACCCATGTTGCAGTTTGTGTTGTAGGTCACATTTTTGTAAATCATTACACTATGAGAAGTTCAAAACCAGCAGCATCTAAGCTGAAAGACAGTAGATGTGATACATGTTTTAATTGACATTTGTAGGATTTTAATATTTTAAAAACTAGACCATTATAACTGTTAAAAAACATTTTATTACAAAAAGAGGCATTTTTCATCCCTTCATCCAAAATACTGCACCTATTCTATTTCTCCAACAGCATTCCTGAAAAAGTGTAATTGGAAACTTCTTAACAGTTTTCCTCATGATATTTTCACTCCACTCAAACTCAGAACTTTAGCTCTACTTCAAGATTAATTTCTAGATCTAGTTCTCTAGCTACCAGAATTTTTACTTTTACTAAAATATGTTGGCCCAAATTGCCATATTGCAGGGTGTTGTGCATTTTAGGTTCTTCCCTTCTTTAGATACTTGGCAGTACTAAATTTCATTAAATATATCATTATCTTAAGAATCTCTCTCCAATAATGGTACATGTGGTACAAAATGAATGGTGGTTTGTCTCTTAAATCCAGACCCAAGGTAACTTTGGAAAAATGTGGAGCTGTAATGATAGTGTAGCAACTGAAATTAGACATTAGTAGTGATTCACTACTAAAGTCAATAAATTAGAATGGAACAGGGATTAGAAGTTTTTATTTGGATTCATATATAAAGCTGGATGCATTATCATATAGGTCTCATTCTGCAAAAAAGTCCTCCAAATAAAGCTGTGTTATCATGTAAAGTATGGTGTTACTGAAGACTGCAAAATTAAGAAAACATTATGTGAGGAATAAAAATAACAATCTTTAAAATAGGATGAATTTCAAACAAGCTATAAAATTAACACAAATTCTTTTGGGCCTGGTAATAAAACCAGGCATTTGTACTGAAATCTGCCTATTCAACTGTAAGGCATCTGAGACAAGTCTTAAAAAGTCATGTTTATACAACAACAAATCCCATTTGTTTGGTTTTATATTTGTTTATATTTTTTTCAGTAAATTTGGATGAGTAAAGATTTACAGGTGATGATTAGATATTAGTATAGATATATACATATTAAAATGTTTGGAGTTTTGGGGAGTTCTTTGTTTTATGTTTTTTTTAATTGAGAATGCTAATGACATTTCCACAATTTTCCTACTAAAGGAATACTTTATTCCTCCTTAATTGAGGATGAAGATTAAAACCTGTAGATGAAAATTAGGCTTTGAACAAAAAAAAAAAAAGAGTTCTGCATAACTGTTCACACAGTGAAAGCTGTGCTTTTGACTGATTAATAAGTTGAATTTAATATCTACAAGGAACTTAGACAAGTTTCAGGTAAATCTCTGAGGTTTTTACCTGTACTTGAACTGAATTAGTGCCCTGTAAGGCAAAGAAGAAAGAATCAAAAAAATTAATTATTTTTCAAGATTTATGTAATTGTGAAGGGAAATTCATAATGAAATCAGGGTGCTCTGCTTTATCAGACCTGTAAACTAATTTCAAAATCTGTGCCCTAGGTTTTGTTGCACATTGCCCTTTCACTGGAAGTGAAAAATATCTAACTTTCTGAAATGCATTGCTACTTCTAAGGAACTCTGAGTTAAGTCAGTACAGAGGCAAATATAGAATATGTTTAGGGATATTTAAGTGGCACAAGACTCCAAATGTGTGTACTTAAAATAGTTGTAAAAGCCATCTGATATTTTACCAATTCTATATAGTTATGTAATAAATGAAATAATTGTGCATATTTTCTCATATCTAGAAGTAGAATTCTGTCTGTAACCTTAATTTTGCTCTTTTCCTGAATTTTATTGACCCTAATTTATTAAACCTGATGTATGGTTAATATTTTTTCTATAGAGCAGATTAAAATATGTCATGACAAATGACCAAAAAAAAAAAAAAAAAAAACCCCACCAAAAACAAACAAAAAAAAAAAACCTCTTCTGCATTGATTGCCCAAAAAATAGAATTGGCTCCATCACATAGCCACAATATACTGTGGAACTGGAACAGCAACAGACTTAGTGCCTATTCATTGTATAAATAATTGCAGGGTGAATGTCTTTCACTTTGCCTAGGCAGCAAAAGTCTTAGAATCCCTATGGCCAAAGTTCCCTTCTTTGTGCAGGAATACAGGAGAAGGGAAACATAAGTAAAAAAGAAAATAATGAAAAAGGACAACAATTATCCTGCAAAGCTAGAAAAAAAAAAAACCTGGACAAGAATTTGTTTTACAATAGTTTAGAAATATTTTTCTTTCTTAGCATCTGACTGTTCCCATGTACGTAATGACAGTTGACTATTCCTAGCAGTGTTTGTGTGTAAAATCCACAAACAAATGAGCTGCAAAAATGTTTTTGCACTGTGAATAACACTCAGCAACTACCTTAATTAAGCCTTCTTGGCACAATCTTCAAAACAGGTATGATAACAATTAGGTTATAAGAGTCATGCTATGTTATTTATTTTCATGAACAAGTTGGTCTTCCTTAAGTAAACACAGTTCTTCTCTGGGTACGCGAACAGTTAAAAAATAATATATATCCCCAGATTCTTTCACTTTCAGTTATGCTGTCCTCTGCTGTACTTTTTAAGTTAATTGAACTCTGTGTTCATTTTTTCCTTTTAATTTTAAATAAGAAAAAAGAATTATTACATATAAAATATAATCAGTATTTATAAACCAATTCATTTTACACTGTAATTTCTACAAAAGTGATATGCCAAACTGCAGTGCCACAGAGGAATTTAGTGAAATACAGATTTAAACATAATTGGCAGTCAGCTTGACATGCTTCTTTCTCCTAGTATGATATGCACTGAGTGCCACCAGTAGAGGGTTTTTTTTATTTGGTTTTGTTGTTTTGGCTTTTTTTTAACGAGATCCGTGAGAAAGAAAGAGTAGAACAAGCTTTCTTTTCTTGTAAAGCCTACCAATCTCAGAAACTCTTGAGTGTCATTAACAATAATAGGAGAAACCTTCAAGAAAATAATTACCAACCGAAGCTAAAGAACAAATCTACTCATTTAGGATGTTTTGCTCCCAGCTTAGAAAGCTTGTTTATTTGCTTTTTTTCATTGCACTCTGGCTTGTTTCAAATCCATTTTAAATAATCCAAATAAATCTTGAGTGTTCTGCCATTCTCTCTCTAACCTCGTGACCTGCAGTAGCACTGCATGCTTTTCCAGGAAAATTTAAAGTACTCTGTATGTCAGAGTCTGAGCCCCTAACACACATGCCCAGGTGCCGTGGTTTAACCCCATTCATGCATGCATGCATACGCATGGTTTATATTCTCAAGCTCTGACATTTTCTCTGGCCTATCCATATTCTCTTGTAGCCATATTACTTTCTAATGATATCAAATTTCTAACTCACATTGATCCTACCTCCTGCTGCCCTTCATTACATCCTTGGAGATCAGCATGCTCCTCTTAGAATACATTAGTCATTCATCACTAACGCCATAAAAACCCTAAAGTCCTGGGAGAGAAAGATCTTTCCCTTTACCTTTCTGTTCCCTCACTATTAATAGATGACTCCCAGCTGCTATTTCATTTTTCTTCTGTCATTAAAGCTCTAACTACATGATTAAAATGGTGCGGAGCTCTAAAACTACTATCAATTATAGTAATTAAGGTCAAATAGAATGGAACAGCACTCTTTGTGAAAAACAATGTAGGCAATGTAAACTTCTATTAATTTAAGGGCATCATATGTACATATGACAGTTTCTGCAGACATTATTATTAATTACTTCTAAGTAGACTCCTACAATCACATCTGTAGGACTTACTTTTCTCTTTTTCTTCTTAGAACAAAAACACTGAGGGAGATTATTTTTTTCTCTTCTTTTTTTTTTTTAACTGGATAGGAAGAAATTATCTTTTTTATTAGAAAATTTATTTTCTTGGGTTTTGCATGTGCTTAAAGAAAGTTCACTCTGAATTTTCAACATTTGCCTTCCTACACAGAGCTACGCAGAAGATAACAAGTCGAGCAGGACTTGACATAACTAGGAGAAATATGTTCTAGCTAGATCTAAAATCAGGTTTTACAATAGAAAATGAATATATTTCCTCTCGGCGGCTGTCCCACTGTCCCTCTGTACTGTCTATCTGAAAGACACACTGTATGAAATTACATTTGTGTGAAAATAGCTTATGTATTCTAAGTGAATTTTTTAAAGAAATTAATGTTTGGATTTCTGGTTTCAATCATGCAAATTGTTTTAATTCTGAGTGAGAAGGAAGAAGCTGAATTTTAGCTCAAGGAATTAAAAACAACAAACCACCAAACAAACCACTCTTAAATGTGTCAAATGACTTATTAAAAAAATGACTGCATTTTCATCTCTTTACTGAGAGACCCTACCTAAGCAATAACATCTCTCTTCATGTGCAGTCATCTCTAAGTAAACAGTCATTCTGCTTAACCAAGAGGGGACTGCAAGGAAGATATTTTTCATTTTAAAGGTTACTCAGAACTGGAACCTGCTTCCTATGTCAGTATCAGCACTTTTCACTCCAGATCATCATAGTGTTTCGCTGTTTTCCCAGGTGTCTGGGAGTGGGGTTCATGAAGGCATCTGAAAATATTATTCATCATGGAGAGTCAGTGTGCCCAGAGAATATCATCCCTGCATATGTATAATCTTGATTAACATTTCTTTGAATGAACCATGGTCAGTTCCAGGTCCAAAACAATGTTACACAACAGAAAAAGAAGAAAATACCATGTGGGAATTATTTATTTTTAAGCCGTTGAAGCATGATCATTGCCATGTTATGTGTCTCTAACTAGTGCTTCAAGGTGTTGAATTATACATACAGAAAGGAAATGAGGGTGAGGGGTTTGAAAGAGCAGCTTGTGAGAATACAGGATCACGGGCAGCATCAATGACCCATTGTAACACATTGCAGGCAAAATGCTCTGCAGTTAAATTAAGACTAGATAGGTGTTGTAAGTAAAAGTAATTATTCCTCCCTGATTACTTTCTAAAGAACTTTTCTTCATGAACAGGATAACTTCATTAAAAAAATTTTAATGATCAAAATTTTAGAAGTGTTTTATCCATCTTTCTTCTAAATGACCTCAAATTAACCTACAGGGACATTTCACTCATAAGAGATATTTTGGTAAGCAGTGAAAGCTTTAAACCAAAACTTGACACAGTCTCATTTAATCTGAAAAGCCACAACTGAATTTAAACTGATGTTTATAGTTATTGCCAGGACAGTCAAGGACTTTTCAGCATCTCTGCTGTGCCAGTGTCTGCAGGTACAGGAGAAGCTGGGAAGGATCACAGCTCCAGATACTGGTTTAGGATTTAACCTTAGGCTTAGGATTGAGACCCAAACTGGCCAATGGTATATTCCATATAATGCACTTCATGAGCAGTATATAGGTGAGGACTCTCTGGAAGAGCTCTTTCTTGCTCTAGGTTGTCTCCCTCCAGGTCGCCACTCCCTCAGGGTTATCTCGGTCTCTCAGACACTTGGGCTCTTATCTCCATTCTGGTAGTGCAGTTTTGGGACTCTCCCCGCTCCAGGATCATTAGCCTGGAACGGGCTGAGCCTTGGTCGTTGGGTGTTGAGCAGGATCACTGTGTTTAACCCATTTGTATTTTTGCATATATTACTATAAGTATCATCATTATTATTATTTACAATATTATTGTAGTTTAGTTATTAACTTGTTCTTATCTCAGCCCATGAGTCTCTTTTTCCCTTCACCCCTTTAATTCTCTCCCCCATCCCCAGGAGGTGGGGGGGTGGGGAGGGTGAGCAAGCGATGTTGAGTTTTGCTGCCAGCCAGAGTAAAATTATTAACAAAGCCTCATGTAACCTGAAGATAATAACTGACAGGTTTTTAATGATTGTGTGTTTCTTATCACCTTGAGGCAAAGCCCAATAAAATAATTGGGATTTTCTCCACTAGTTCAATAGATTTACGACAAGGTTTTCATTTTGTAGGGCTTCTTTCTAACTTATTTTCACAATGCCCATTTATAATGCAGAATTTTTTATTCTTTTCTGGTCAGGAGCCACCTAGGCAATGTAGTATAAAAGTGACTTTATAAAAAAATGTGATTCAAAAATGCAAATCTTAATAACAGTTTAGATTTCTGTCATGTCTGCAGTTACATTTTCTGACAATTTCTGGAGGGTATCTTACAAACAGGGATCCCATGGGAACTGACAAATTGGCAAAGAGACCTTAGGGCTAGAGGTTGGCCAAAGGTCTGAAACCACATCTCAGAGGTCTGAAATATGAAGTAAGTAAACATTTCCACCAGCTCACAACATACAGATTTAGAACCGACACGCAGTCTTCAGTGTATCCACAAAAGCCATTTTATTCAAGTGCTAAATTTAGTTTGTGATAAAAATTCTATGCCAAATTAATACATCAAAAGAAAAACAAAAACACAGTCTTGTCAATAAGGATACTGACAAATATTGTGCATATTTTATCTTTTTTTTTTTTTTTTAAGATATATAATTTATATCAACTTCGGAAGTTCATAAAAGTCAGACAGTTTTAGGTGTTTTATTTTTTGGGTTTTTTTCCCCAGGGGGCTTCTGCTGGACTGTACATATCTAACAGTTGCACACAAACGAACTGGGGAAATTCTATAATGACAAATCTCATTTGTATGCACAGTGATAATATAAAGTCTATTTAAAGGCTTCAGCTGGACTTAGGTGATTCATAGACTTTGTTCTTACCTTTTGCCACAGGGATGAATTACAGCCACACTGCAAATTTGATTGTGCATGGAGAGCATGTGGGAGGAAAGCTGTGTAGCGAGAGGTTCAGGGTGCACCCTACTGATACAAAACAGAAAAAAGCCCTGAAAATAAAATATAAAATGATTAAAAATTGCAGAGACATTTGGGATGAGAAGGGGACACTGAGGTGGAAGAAACTACATATTAATGCATTAGACAATAAATTAATTTTTTTCAGTAATATGATTCTTAGCAAGTTACTCTTTTAGTCCTTCACTGAAACCAAGGAATGATGACAGCAAATTCTAAAAAGAATCCTCTCATTTTTAAAAAAAAATGAAGATAAACTGATTCAAGGAAACTGTTAGTTTTATTGAAGGAGACAAAGCTGGGTTCAGCAATTCAGGACACAGAAAGCAAAATAGACATGAAGATTACTTTTTTAAGTCAAAGAAAGATAGCAAAGGTCATACAGGTTATTAATTTCAGAAAATAAATTATAAAATAGGATTCAAATGTTATTAATTTCATCCAAAGCAGATGAAATGTAATATGTAGGTCATTAATTTCAGAAGGAAACTCTGAAAGATAATATTCATTTAATTTCAGAAATTAAAGCAAGACAGAAAATAAAGTGACTAATTACTAACTGAAGCGAAGGTAAGGTTATATCATAAGGCAGACTGAAGAATCCATCTGGGAATTTATTTAGATTAAAGCAAGGCAAGGAGAAAAACGTGAGTTGACTTTTTTTTTTTTTTTTTTTTTTAATCAGTGTAGTGGAAAAAACATAGTAAATATGGAGAGGAAGAACATTTACATATGAAGTCAGCACAGTCAGTGATGATACAGTGGTCTGTGTCCAGATTATTTCAAGTATCTTCTCAATTGTGTTGCTTAAACAGGAACAAAGTGTGTGTCCCTGTCGTATAACTAAGAAAGGTAAGTCATCATTTTCCTGAAGAGCAGAAGATTCACTGACCCAGCAATACATATGGGACCGTATAAAAAATTTTATGTTTAAGAAACATACCCTTTAAAAAAACAAACAAAAACCTATTTCATAAAACTAATTACAGGCAAGGGGAACATACAATAAATAATAATAAAATAGTGGATTATAGAATTTCATGGAACCAAAGAAAACATTACAAATTTACAACTGCAGTGAGATATTGTACTAATAGTTACTAAAGTACAAATAACTTCTTGATGTGACTTTCAGAAATAAGCAGCATGAGAGAAAAGCCTATCCAAAGTTCTAGCATAGGATGCAACTCTTCTGTTGTCATGTTGATATTTCTCACAGATTTTTCTTCTGAGGATGTTGAACTTCAATTTTATGCAAAGTGAATCAACAGACATGCTGCTTGAGCAAACAAAACCAAAATATAGATATATCACAATCTCAGCCTCAAACACTTGCAGTTGAAAATTAAACACATTATGGAGAAGTCTCACCTCAGAAAGCACACAATCCTGCTGATAAAAATGCTATATACTTTTTTTTTTTTCTCCCTTGATGTATCTTAGGTAATATTGAGACAATAAAACTTTTTATTGATTACTGTTCTACCTTTGCTTCATGTACCCGTTCAAGATCTATATGCAATTTATGCTCACACTCTCTAGAATTACAACTGGGATTATTTTAGTTCCCAGTTTAGTTTTCAAATATGCGTCAAAAATGGAAAAAAGTAAAATGTACATGTTGTACTTCCTAGTGCAAGACCTTATAGGGATTACAGTTCACAGTCCCATTGTTTGTTAAGAGCTGGTTTCCCTGGACTATTTTTCCAACAGTGAAATATAGATATTGTATTTTAGAACATCTGGCAAAACCTGGGGTCCCTAGAAATAGAGCTAAGGCTCACTTACTTAGTTGAGGTTCATCACGTAATTACATTGTTTCATTCTGTGTTTGGAACTGATCATAAGTGGAAAATACATATTGAGGTAAAGGTTGTGAAGGTAACAAGATTTCTGCTCACAGTGTAAGGATGGACTAAAGGAAGTAAATTCTTATTTTAGGAAGTAACATCTAAGAAAGAAGTAATCCTGGGTAACATCGGAAAGGTGCCATTTCACCTCAGTAAATAGGAATCAAATCAATTGCTGAAAAACACAGTGCCACTTGAGATGATGGCCTAGGGTATCGGAGACTTCTGCCACAGGGATGGTAGGTAAGTCAGATAATACTGACAGACAGATAAGATCAGCGATGACCTCTGCTCTCTGGGTCTGGGTCAGATGGATCTCAAATAGCAATCATAAAATATAGGTGTCTACAGTTAAACAAACGAAGTTTTCCCACTGATCTGAAGTTGGATCACCAAAGCAATTATTCACTTGTTTGAACATAGAAGTGCTCTGTTCTTGTGATGCTCTGAGTAACCTGCTGGGCCTGCCGACCTTGGACAAGGAGGGTGGCGGGTCTCCTGTAATTCCTGCATCCACCTATCACTTCTCAGAAAGGAGACTTTAGATGTATCGTCATGCTGATGTTTCAGATACCCTTGTCCATCTCAAATAACATTAAACAACTCCTGTATTTAGACAACTGTATCTCTCCATGGATACCCAGTTTAAAGTGAGCTGAACTTATTTCTAGGCTCCAGTGATTGCATTGATTAGCTCTGCCTTGATTATGAAGTGAGGTAAGATACCTAGCTCCCACATAGACACTTGAATTTGTGAGAGTTAATCTAAAACCGAATCCCATACATAGCAAAGCATTACCATTTTAAATCCTCCAGATGGATTTAAACCAAGACAGATTTAATCTAGTGGGCTAATTTAAAATTCCCCCCCAAATTCAGCTGACTCTTTATCTTGTGCAGAATGCTTCGACCAGCTTTAATTACTGCAACCATTCTAAAACCTAAGATGTTATCATTTTAATAGACTGTGCTTAATAAAGTAATGGTTAGTGTTGTATCTTGTATATAGTTTTCAATCTATGTGAAACTGCGCATGTGCTTTACTAAATATTAATTCTAAAGATATTAACCCTTTAAGAATACAAACAAATTCTGTCTCAGTGTTATAACATTAAAAATGTTATCTGTGCTGGGAGAGAGTTTTGTCATAGAGTCACAGAATCACAGAATGGTTTGGGTCGGAAGCAACCTCAATGATCATCGAGTTCCAACTCCCCTGCCGTGGGCAGGGACACCCTCCACTAGACCAGGTTGCTCAAAGCCTCATCCAACCTGGCCTTGAACACCTCCAGGGTGTTCAGAACTTCTCTGGCCACCCACAACTTCCCTGGGCAACCTGTTCCAGTGTCAAACCACCCTCACAGTAAAAAATGTTTTCCTAAAATTTGATCTAAACCACCTGTCTTTCAGTTTAAAATTATTACTCCCTCTCCTATCACTACTAATGTAACCTGGAATTTATTTTATTGAACAGTATTGAGTACTTACGTTAATAATATTTTTTGTTATTTTCTTTAACTACTACCTTCTGAAAGTGCACTTTTAAATATGCCTAAATGTATTTTATGACATACTATATGTATCATACACAGTATATAACTTATATTAATATAAATATAACAGTAATTAATTTTAATTTTTAAATCCATTTGTCCAGCCACCAACAGAGACCTCTGACAGCAAGCTGTCCTTTCCACTTCTGGTTCTCAAAACAATGTCAGAATGAAGATAGTTTCTCCAAGACTAATTAACTTAATAGGTTATCCTTCTCAAGGTCTTTGTCTTGTTTTTATTATTCCCTGAGCATTCAATAAACACTGAAGATTACTACCTTGCCTAATATTTTTTTCCCCTGTAGTTTCAGTGTGTACTGTTTTAATGGTGCAATAGCTGTATTAAATATTGCTATATATATTTTTGGAAGTAACCTTTTCAGGTAAATCTGCAAAGCATAATGAAATTTTCTGATGTGTATAAATATCATAAATGTAGCTATTTGTCAAATCAAATTTAGCTTAACATTTAACACATCAGAAATGTTGGCTGGTCAGTCAGCACAGAGATGTACCTCAATCAGTCACCTCTGCCTTTTTAGTGTGACATGGTGTTGTACACTGCCATGCTAGCTGCAGAAACAAGCTTTTCATTTTATACTGTCTCATGGTCTGATAAAACATCAAACACTGACATCTTTATTCTGAATAATCTTGTCTGATAAACTTTCAACTGCGATAAACTGAACTGCGTAAAAAGTCATCTTGTTAGGATGGCATTCAGGAACAAGTTTAATCCCTGTGTGAGTGAGGAAGGGTTGCACAGCTGTGCGACCACTAATATGTCATGTGATACATTTATCATGCAACGTATGTCCTTCACAAGTTGGCATTGATATCTGCTATCTTTAGCATCCCCTGTAATTTGCATCTGGCACACTCAACAATGGAAAACTTGGGTTAAAGAGAAGGATGTTTGTGTCATATTTTGTAGTGATCATGAGAGGTGTTCTCAAAGACCAATATTTCAAATTTGGACCTGCAAAAATTGCTTTTTGCCTACTGATTTGAACGTTAATGGAGCTCCCTTCACTGGAGTAGTACCTGAAAATGTCACTGCAGGTTGGTCAGCTATCTTACAGGTCAAGATGTTGGAATGAATGTTTAGTAGTCATAAGCCTATTTTCAGGTAGTCCTACTCATTCCTTTACCTCTGTGATCCCTACTTTGGGCAAACTATATAACACAGAAGTCATGGCTTCCAGCAGTACTTTTGATGTTTCTGTTTGGGCTAAAGCTTACACACAGAGATAGCATTATCAAAATAGAAATTAGAAAAAGAAGCTGTGAAGTTAATTTTTTAAAATTTATGTTCTGACTCTTACATGTGAGGTGATTATGAGACTTTTCTCTTATGTTTGTACTTACTAAATCACATTTTAACTTTTAAACTTTAATGGCTAATATAGGAGTCAATAATGAAGTCATTTATCAGCCAAAACATAATCTATTAATAAAGAATTTCCAAAGCAATTCTAGGAACTAGGTGCTAAAGGGATGATTTGAAAAAGTATGAAAATACTATTTGCCTCTCTTTTATGCAGAAACTTTATGTGACTACATTCTCACAGTTTTTGTCTTATAAATTTTTCCCTGCGTTCCAATAATGAAAGTTCTTCAAAGTTTGCATGTGAATAAAGTCCAGCTCTGGAAACAGAACCTGTAAAATGATTCTCTGAAGGTTCCAGTTATGGAAAAATTGTAGTCATTCAAAATGGAGATACTTGTGAGCAGAGTTTTTTAGCTAAAGTACAGCAGTAATGTGATCATCAGAAAAGTAGAAGATATTTCCATATTTCAATTGTCTTCATCCTCTTTTTTAATCTTTCCAGATGATTTCCACGTCATGCTCAAATGAAGGTCAGTCAGCTGACACTGTTCTTGATTTGCAACAGCAGTTCAAACAAGCTCTGTTTTGTACAAACATAGCATTGATCTTAACTGTGCATACAGGACAGGAACTCCACATGCTCTCTGTGGTAGGTTTGAGGTCCAAAGAGTACACCTTCATGGTTCCATCTGTTCCTGTAAGAAGATTCTGTTGCATTCACAGCTAGCTCAGCAATCTCTGAACTTAGTAAGAAAGCTAAGTCTCAGATATGAAAAACTTAAAGTCACTTGGGAAAAGTGATTTAGCCTCCTAAACTGTATAGAGTTTTTTAAGTTTATCTTAAATTTAAACTTTATCTGAAAATTCTTAACTTTGTTGTTGCAAAATCTTCGCAAGTATTTTTTTATTGGGAATGGTGCAAATTCTCAGCCCAGATGCCTTTACTGCAGCCTTATATTCCATATAAAATCACCTGTTTTTAGAAATGTGTATTGAAATAGGCCCTCACATGGTAGACCAGAACACAACAGTCAACTTATCCACTTGTTAGGAAACCCTGACATAGAAACCTCCTCCCACCCCAGGCATACATGCAGAGAAAATTTGAAACCCTATTCTCCTGACACTCTTTTTACAGCTTAATTTATGGACTGGAAATGTAGTTTCATTACATGAATGTATTTTGGCATTCTCTGATGAAAGACCAGCACTTCTCTTACGACAATTCTCTGACAAGACCAGTGGTATGCTGTTATAGTGTGGCTATATGAACAAGTCACTGTGGGATTGTAATTTGTAGTGAATCATCTGCTCTGAGGTAACTGAGTTCAGGCTCGTGTCATCCATTAGGCAGCTTGCCCTATCTTCACAGAAGTCTAAACTATCTCAAATAACCTGTATCCTTCTATCATATAATCTTTTTTCTTTAGTCACTTTTTATCTACTCTTCTGCTGCGCATCTCAGCTTAGTCAATGCTGATGTGACCTAGGTTACCAACCATGCTCTTGTTCTCTAGAACTTCACATCCCAAAATTGTGCTTTTCATTATGTAGAATGCTGTGAGAGCAGGTATGCGCCCCTAAGCCAGGAATCCCTTTCTTGCTGACATGTTAACAAGTTATTGCCCATTAGCTGATCCATGATAACCACTCATGTACACACTCCTGCCCCACACTACTTAAGAAACAGTTTACCTCTTTTTCGTGAAGAGTTAAGTCACATCAATCTGGTTTGCATTTACTACAGTCTACAAGCTCCCATCCACTGATTTATAAATACATTTGTGAAGGATCTGGGTCAATTGTAAATTTTTAGGTAACTCAGAGTTGTTTACCCCTCTCTGAAGGGTCATAGAGTCCACTCCAGAAGTGCCATCAAAGACTACAGACAGATGGTTACCCTGGGCCAAATAATTTCCTTTGAAATGGCCATCCCATGGGCAAGCTTTTTCCACTTTCAATTATGCATTGTTTTATAAAAAGTTCATTTTAATTTACTGAGTTTCGCTGACGCGGAATATGCTTTCACATGTTATATACTTTTGGCTCAAACCCCAAATTAAGACCCTAGATAACAATTTTAGATGGGAATGATCCCCTTGAAAAGACCTAGGGCCTGTTACTTATGTTTCTTTGTATTTTATTAATTTTACAAAGCAGTTATTAATTGTATGTGCTTGATCCCTACATATAAACATCTCAGCACTTTTTACCTTAGAAATAAAGTTATCTATTAGATTTTAATAACATAAATGAGAATTCTTGATGAGTTTAGGTGTTAAACAAAATAAAAGATACCATTATCTACAGAGGAAACCTATTAACCTAAGTTTACCTTTATATATATAAGCATTTCTTTTACTATCAGTAGAACTTTTTATACTCTTTAAACTGAATCAGTTAAAGGCTACCCTGTCTTTGACAGCCCAGAAATGGAAGCATGGGAAACATATGGATCTGAATGTATCTTTCAAAACTCTAAAGTTTTTGTGCAGTTGAAAATTCTCCTTATGATCTGCCGGCACTTTAGCAAAAATTTGGCAAATTTTACCTCAACACTGTGGTTAATTAATGCTTAATTGTTGAGATTGTTTGGGGATTTTAAAAAAATTCTTCATGAGGTAGAAAAGCATATCTGCTATAAAATGAAAAAAATTACCATGGTACAATTTTCAGGTTTAATATTACAAGATGTAGTGACCATGCAAATACAGCTGCCATCTTGTGGATAAGAACATCCTAAGAGCAGGTGGCTTCACGTTGCCAGAATGGAGGAGAAAAAAAATGTTTATAATAGTTATCAGCTCTACCTGACTTGACATTCAACTCATATGCAGGATTATGAGAGCTGTAATTTTGAGCTTGCACGTTGAATCTCTAAAACCTCTTATCACCTGACTGAGCTCTAATTTCCCCCAAAATCATTAGATCTAACCCTTCCAATATTAAAAATGTATAGGTTAAGCAACTCTGAAGAACTCCTTGTGTTTTTCAATTAGTGTCTGGAACAGAGCTATGTTTTGTAATATAAATAATTTGTTTAACCATTAAATTGATGTGACAGAAATAATTGTCAAGCAATTAAATGCAGTAATGATTTCAACTCATGGGAAATATATACTAATAAACCTGAGTTTCACTTTGCTTGAGAACTGAAATATCTGCTCTTGTTAGATTCTTCAGCATTATTCATATATCAATATTATGTTATAGAAAAAAAATTATGCAGTTAGTTACTGAAAATCATTGGTCACTTCTCTTTCGTTCTCTTGTTCTTTCCTTCCTTCTTTTTCTATGTGATTTGTTTTTAAAACTATGATGCCAAAAAATATCACCAGTAACAGTACCCCCATTGTCTGTGCCAGGTGTGAGAGTTAACAAGCTGATCTCTTGAGATAAACAGCTCATGGCACAATGATAGCAACATATGGATTGTATGTTCCTGGATTTCACACACAGTCATGCACACCCTTCTTTGTGCTCCTGTAACCTATTCTATATGTTTATTTTATGTAAATGATTTTTCACTTAAAGTAATGGCCTTATGACTTTTTGTTGTTGTTGAATTGACTTGCTACTACAGCATATGTAAAAGGTACGCTTTAAATCCTATCACATTCTTTTTCTGTCTGTAATATATACAATACTAATTTCAGACTGGTTATAACCCATGTGTGACAGCATGTTGAACTGTGAAAAATGCTGTGTGACTTTATTAGGATCATGGAACTCCTCTATTGTCTACAACCGTTGCCTTTGCTTAGCCTGAAACACCAAAGTCATCCGTGTTTTTAAAAACACTGGTGATAGACAATTTTTGTTCTTAAAACAAGAAGGATGTACAAAATGATAATTTAGCACTAATATTCATAAGTCTTTAAATTTCAAAATGTTAATTTATCTTATTTTACTGCAGAAAAAAAGACTTTTTTTCTGAAGAAAACATGCCAAAATTTACAGGCCATTTACTAAGAAGTATCCTCCACTAAAATTCCAAATTAACATCTGTGCTACCCATTCTAAGTCATTTTTCTAGTAATATAAGTTACTGCTTAGTTCATAAAGCATAAGATCTTTATTATCACTGTGGATAAGATATTTTATGAATGTTGAAGACTTTAAGAGCATGCCACTCTACCATTAAATATTGTGTAACAGGTCATCTGTGAGTGCTATGCTTTGTTAAGGAAAAAGAGGTAGTCTATGTAAGAATAAAAAATGTATAGAACTTTAATTCATCACGGTAAGATTAACTATATATGGGAAATCAGGGGATTTTTCAGGCCAAATCAACTCACATAAACAAATTTTGTCAGCAATGTGTCTGTTTGATCTAGACTAGTTATAGCACTAAATTTTCAGGAGAATATAACTTGTACATATGATACATCTAAGCATATTTTTATCTCATCAATAATTCTTTTACTCATGATTCATATCTTCTTAGCAATTGCTATGGCTTACCTTTATCATTAATAATACAAAAGGAAAGCTGGCATTCCCATTGTCCAAATTCATCTTTTCCAATCTGCAATTCAGTTTTGTCACTTTGCATGGCAATGAATCTTTTTTATATACATTTTTATCTGAACTCCCATGTTTTCTGAGCACAAATAAATGAACAGAGGCTTTCATTTTGGCCTAAAGTATGTTTTGACTAATAGGTTAGCCTCCAGATCCCCTCACACAACTGCTGTTTATTAAGTCCCCAGAATTTAATCTCCTGAGTTTTTATAACTTTGTGAAAGAACCAAAAGGAAATGGTAGAGCTGTTTATCAAGTTTATTCTAGAAATCTTATATTTCATGTCTTATATATTAAGCTAAACAATTTTTGACTACATTTTATTTTTCCTGCTTGTTTGGCTTGGTTTGGTTTGTTCTTTCCTTTTGCTTTTTTCCTCAAGGAACAAACTGAGTTAAAATTTTAAAAAATAATACTTTTGATTTTTTTTTGTCATGAGGCATAGCAGACCATAAATAAACTAGTGTGGCATATAATTTACTGTAAATAAATACTGAATCAGGTTCCTATCCACTGAAAGAAAAAATTAGTTTCCATAGATTAAAAAATAAGTTGTAGAACAAAAGACATAAACACAACATGTGCTAGATAAGATTATTTTTTGATTTTTTGTCGCTTAGAACTGAGAGACCAAAATACTAATTTATGGCAAAACCTATTCTCTAAGCACTGATTTGGACTCATTTAAAAGTTCACATGATTTATTGTATTGCCTGTAATACAGCAAAATACTTAGTGCCACTATGTTTAGGATATCACACATTTGGCAGTGTGTTTCATGCCTCATTTTCTACAGGATGTCTAGGCTGCTACTTAGCATTCAAAGAATAAGTGTGCATGCACATTTGTGCATGTCTTTATTTTTGCTGTTAGTTCTAAATACTTAAAAAGACACAATAATCAACCTGAAATTGCAACAATGCAATGTTCTGGAATTTACACTCTTTTTTCAGTGTGTACCTTTATTAATCTCATGGTTTAAGAGGAGGCAATCCAAAATGATTAAAAATGTGAGTTCTCCAGGTGCTGCATGTATTAATATTTCTTTAATATATCTTCTGTACAATATTTTGATGATTACTGTCATTTAGTAAACAGATTATGAAAATGCAGTTACCTGAGGGTCTTGTTTAATAATTTAGGCAAATTACTTTTTAGCATTTCTTTAATTGCTACATTCAATGGCTAAGCAGCAAGCACCTGCCAGTTCTGGTCCCCAAAGCAGGAGCTTCTTGTACAGTCTCACTTTCCCCAAGTAAAAGTAAAAAAAACAAAAACAAAAAAAAAAAACCCCAAAAAACCACAAAAAAAAACCAAAAAAAAAAAAAAAACAAAACAAAAAGGAAAAGGGGGGAAAAAAAAAAGAAATGAGGGGGGGGGGGGGGGGGGGTGGGAAGGGGGGAGGATAAAAAAATAAAAAGACCCCAACTGTGTGCCTGTGTAACGATTGGAGAGACACATTTCAATTCGTGGCTGGCAGTTTAGGGTTAAGGTATGATTCCAGGT
>NW_010110639.1:31877-34684 GCF_000699245.1 Pterocles gutturalis
TTTACAGCTCTTCCTGGAGAGCCAATTATCTGCCTTTTGTGTGAGGCCCAAGGATCGCTCAGGCTGCCTGCTCGCACACTGCACGGCTGGATCGAGCTGAAGCAATTGTTTTCCCCGTGTCTGGTAAGAGTCTGGTCTGGTTTAGCTTCTCTTTCGGAATAAAGGTGATGCGCCTAACCTGTGAGGGGAGGAATTGCTCTCATAGTTCAGAGGCTGAGGCGGCTGTAATATGTAAAGACTGGCTTTTACGGGCAGAAAGGAGATCCGTTCGAAAGGGAATGTTTTAAAGGGGAAACAAGTCTGTGTCTGGCAAACTCTACTTTAAAATATGGAAATAAATAGCCTGCGTGTTTGTGCTTCTCCTCAGGTGAACTAAAGAGTTATTAGGCTGACGAGACCATTTCACAGAGCAATAATTTAATACCCTGCATTTTTCCTTTCTTTTCCTTTAACACCTGTATTTTTCCTTTGAAATCTAGCTTTTGTTGACGAACAAAGAAATGGGGAGATTTAAGAAGATAGAATTTATTGTTCTACCAACTTTAAAAAATGTTCTGGAATACTTTTGCAGATATAACTCAAAACCCATGAAGATTAATACCAAGATGTTCAAGTTTCTAGTTCTGGAATTAGTTATAGTTACTTTGTTCTGCTGATTTCCATAATTTAAAGTGATAAGAAACTGACTGAAAGATTAAAAGTGCTCAACACACAATATGCTGGTAGCAAACCACCTTACACAGGTTTTTTGTTTGTTTGTATGTTTTTCCCCTTTATGTTCTGTAGCTTACACTAAAAGATGTCTCATTCTGTAGCTATATAGTGTATCCATAGAGGCTGAAGAAGTATTCATATCTTTTACGTTGTTAGCAGCTTCGTGGTTTTCACAGAGAGAAGGGGGAGAGCAGAAGATTCTGTCTGCATAGCTTCCTAATTTTGCAACAGAATAAGTACATTTAAAGTTTCTGAACCAATGTGGATTTAAGAGATTAGAAGTGACACTGACATTGACAAATCAGATGCAATAAAGGATTTAATTGACTGAGGAGTTCAGGGGCTACTGTATGAAGAATCCAATAACCAGTTTAACTGGTCAAGTAGTGTACCTAATAGGAAATTATAAATAGCAGGCTCCAGTTAATTTAAAATCTTGATGACAGTTATTTTATGGTGATTAGAATTCACTGAATAAACCTAGGATACTTAAGAAGTCTGCATTTATTTCAGTAATCCACGATTACACAATACAAAGTTTTAAATAATGACATATGCAGTGAGTGTTACAAGTGCTTGTAAAATTGAGATATATTGTCATTCCATCTAGCTATGATTAAGTCTGCTCTAATCCCTATCAGAAGAATAATGGTTATTTTCAGCTCAAACAACACTTAATACAGTAGGGTTTCTCAACTGTACTATACTTTTGTACTTTTCACTAGTCTAGTCCTGTCTATGCAGCTCCTGGTATTTACCACTGTTAATTCAATTCTGGATATTAATGTGACCAAACAATCCCAAGCTTCTATTCAATGCCATTTCTGTAATATAGATGGGGTTAGAGCAACCTACTTTTTTTTAAGGTGAAGCCTTCATTGTGTTTTGTTGACTTTTTGCTAGCAGAAGGCGGATATTCCAGTTAAAAGGTGAGGTGACCATGGCCTGTAAGGGAGAGAAGTATTTGCCATTTTACTACTCTACCCTTCTTGCTCAGATCATTATCAAATTTAACTAAAATTTATCTTATGTCAGCATTGGTTATGCCTTTTTTTTTTTTTCATTAAAAAGTAAAAGTATTTCTACCTCTCCCTTGGTTTTATGTAACTACACATTGCATAGGTCCCTGTCATTTATCAATGCTTCATTACTAGGCTTCATGTTAGATCTCCCTATGTTTCTGTTCCTACTTGATTTAGCCAAAATTCACATATGAACAAATTATCTGTTATTTCTGCTGAAATACAAGATATCCATATATAACATAGATTTAATGCTAATTTGCTACACACTCACAATGTTCTGATACAAAAAATTCAAAGACTGCTTTTTAGTATATGAGTCTTTTCAAGTACTAATGTACTTTGTTTTATTAGACAGTAATCATGGACGTAGACAACTCAAGCAAATATAAAGATATGATAATGCAAACAGACAGCAATCAACTTCTTGTAGGAAATGGGACTTTCTAGTTTAGGTTAATCTTTCCAAAGGAAGACAAATAATTTCTAGAAGACTCTTTTATGGGAAATATACGGGTGATTTTTTTTCTTACTTTCAATCAGAAACTAAGTTTAGCTTAAAAAAATTAAAGAAAAACATAGTTCTGGCATAAAAGCAATGTTGCAACCTTTGATTTTTCTTTAAAATAATAAAGATAACTATGATTACGCTAGCACAAGGACTGCACAGCAGATTGACCATCAGTCTGGTAAAGAGTCCTTCTTGTCCTGTGCTTGAATGACAGATTATCTCCCCAGAGCATACTTTGTGAAGTCCATATTCCATCAGTGGGCCACTGTACTAAAGGAAGAACTAGCATTAGGTTGCCTGGTTGTGAGAACAGTCATTTTGTTTGTCTGATTTTCTGTGAATGAGTCAACTCATACATTTTCACAATGACATCAGGTAACAACCCTTGCAATGATGATTTGAGTCATTCCTCCTACACAAGATACTCACTTCTCTTGTCAGAAAATTTTGAGTGAAGAGACAAAAGGGAATTTTTTTATATAAAAAAGTCAATGTATTTAATATTTCTTAAAGAAAATAAAGGTGTAATTTAAGCAGAAATATGATATTCATATAATATA
>NW_010110640.1:0-18537 GCF_000699245.1 Pterocles gutturalis
TATATAAAATATATAAAATATATAAATCACAAAACCTATTATAAACAGAGCAGATTGTTTAGGGACAGAGAAGTCACATTTCCACAGCAGTGACCTTTTTAGGATTACTACAGAGAAATGCCAAGAAACCTTGGCCAAGTCTTATTTTTAGTACATGGCTTTTATAAACAGACCATACCTGATACTGATGGGCAATTATGCAGTCATTTTATCAACTTTCTAATTCTGCTATATTTTTGTCACCGTGCACGGGTTTCCCACAAAAACTGATCTGGGGCTTGTCTCTTGGTGATTTGGTGATGATGGAAAAACACTGTCTGTGTGAGGCTGTCTGAAACATTAAGATATCAAACACACAAATCTGCTATTGTGCCTACAGGAGAGATGGGGATGGACTTTTTACAAGGGCATGCAGTGACAGGACGAGAGGTAATGGACTTAGAAGAAGGTAGATTTAGACTAGATATTAGGAAGAGATTCTTTACTGTGAGGGTGGTGAGACACTGGAACAGGTTGCCCAGAGAAGCTGTGGATGCCCCATCCCTGGAGGGGTTCAAGGCCAGGCTGGATGAGGCTTTGAGCAACCTGGTCTAGTGGGAGGTGTCCCTGCCCATGGCAGGGGGGTTGGAACTAGATGATCTCTAAGGTCCTTTCTAGCCCAAACTATTTTATGATTCTATGATTCCATGACTTCAAAAATATTAATACGTACTCTGTAATACCTAAGATGTCTGCAGGCCTTTAAAACAGATGAACACAAATTTCAAAAGCAAAGCAAATAGTAATTCAGTTAGATCAAAAGACAAAAAAGAATAGATAATGAAGAGCAGTGCAAAGACTCTGAGACAGGATGGCAGTCATTAACAATAAACAAGAAAAACTCTTGGGAGGTGTTCAGTAGTTACTCTTAGCTACTCTTAGCTGCCCACATAATAAGAGTTTTCAGACATGTTTCAGTGGCCATGTAATCTTTTTAAAATTGGTTTCAAAACATAAATTTAACATCTTTATTTTAAATTTAGACTTTAGACTTTCAGTTAAAGGAATCACAGCTGGGTGCTTTCAGAAGGTTTAGAGGAAAAGAGTGGGCTAGAAGCACTCGTTGTTTAGAACAGCATGGGTCTTTTATATGGCTTTCGCTGGTGCCATGCATTTTTACACTTTTTTGTGCATTCAGAACTTCATGCCTCTCCTCCCAGTTCAAGCAGATTTTAAAAATAGCCATTAACCAACACATTAACATGGAAACCAAATGCTTTGTGTCGAATGCCATCATAGGACACTTACTGACATGCTTCTGCAAAACCCTACTGCAGATTTCCAAGGCTGTCTCACTGTACATGCCTGAGCTCCAGTTTTATACTGAGAACAAGAAGTAGCTCTTAGGCTGAGCACATGAACTGAAGTTGCCCTGGGATGACTCCTTCAGTGTGCAGGGGAGAGAGAACACAGGACTGAACTTTACCACTTCTAACTAACTCAGAAAGCATGAAGCCCCGGAGACATGCAAAGAAAAGTGTTTTCTTTCCTTATCCTATTCATTTCTTCCTTCTTACCACAGAATATTAACCTCAGTCATCCTGCATTGGTTACCTGGAGAGCATCTTTCAGTGGATGGAAAGGATGTCTAAAATAATGCAACTGGAAGACTTAGTGACCAGCTGCAGAGTTCGCTCATCCTCTTCTCTCTGTTTCCAACTCTATTGTATGGCTATGTGCATCTTCCCTACTTTGTATACACAGAAAAAAAAACTTTGACAAAGTCACATTTTCATTGATAACTATGATCTTGCATAATTAAGATGACTGAAAAGATCCATAATTCAATGCCAGTATTAAAATGTGAGACACAAACAAAATGGGCTGAAAAGTTCATCTTTGAGAAGCATCGCATAGAACTCATCAGCAATTTAAAACCTACCATGGTGGGTAGGAAAATTTTATTCTATTTTATCTGTGAGCAATACCAGCTTTATTCTTTCTCTTTATCTTCTTAGACTTGCCATTTCATTTTCTAATTTTCAGGGTAACTTAGGGTCGGCTTTCAACTTGGAACTTATGTTTAGGTTGGAACACATTGGCAGATGACCCTTTAAAGAAGAAACTGGATCCAGCTGGGTATTGCAAAAAGTGCCACCAACGTTTAGAATGTGTAAGAAGTACATATAAAAATTTTAAAGGAAATAAATAAGAAACTGTATAAAAATTGATCATAGGTTGTTGTAGGCTGTTCTTATAATAACTGCTCTACAGTTTAAAACCAACTGGGGGAACAATTCTCATTGTAAACAAAGGTAGAGAATAAAGATGGCAGCAAATCTGAAGCAAAAAAAGCAATTATATGAAAATGCAATTATGCAACATGAGTCTACTTCATGTAATCTTAACTTATAAGCAATGATGGGTCAGTAGATCTGTCTTTGGAAACACTGACTGCAGATAAAGCATCTTATCTTTTCTACATGAGCAGGTAAAAATTATGCTGGCATTGATAACATTTGTATGTATCATAAAAATGAAAATAACTTTTCTTGCCCAGGTCCAGCACAAGTTACTTTAGCTGAGCAACAAGATAGTGACATTCTCCATTTTTGTCTCTTGAGCTCTTTTGCTGACCTATTATATATGTTTCAAACAATTATTTAAATAAGTTATTAAAAATATATATAACTTTTCTCTTCCTCTTCCTAGTATCTTCATTTGAGATCCAACTCTAATGGTCTCTGAAAATAGAGACCTGTACACTATAGCACAAAACAGACATGAAAACATTGCTTCAGTCATGATGGGAGTATTTTCTCTCTTTCAGAAAACCTGAATGTTGTACTTCTTAAAGCTCTTCCTCATCATTATGGCATTTATGCTTCCTGTGTCTGACATGTCAAATTTCTCTTAAAGGATCTTTAAGGTCTTGTCCTCTGATGTTTTTAATGGCATTTGAAGAGGATTCTTTGAATGATGCTTGCTCAGGATTACAACTTTTTAATTGCATTATTTATATTTAAACTACTTTATTAATATATTATGTTAGCATCTTTTTGCAATAGCTTTCTACTCCATAGCTATCATTACTTTCTGTGATAAAAATGAAACATTGCATTTTTCCGAAGTGAGATTTAAACTTAATATAAACTCTCCAGCTTCTGCATTTGAGTGAGTGCCCCAGACATGTCTCAACTGCTTCAGAAGGAAATGTGAGCATAGGATGCAAAAGTGTCTCTCAGTACTCTCTAAGTAGCCATGCAGTCTGGATAACCAGGGGTTCATGGCTGCAGAAGCTGTCATGAGTGCTTCTGCCCCATAGTCTGAGTGAAAAGACAGACTAATTTAGCCCTCCAGAAATCCCCTGGGACTTCTACAAGTCATAGACAGAGAAAATGGAAATGAATACTGGTTTTATACCTGATTGCTATATTTCAGATTATTTTAGATCCAAAATCCTTTGGCCAAGGATCCCTCCTGTGGGTTGTACGTGACCCAGAACTGTGTCTATGACAGAAGCAATGTGGAAACAACAAACTATAGTATTGGGATTTTTTTAAACATAATTTAATAGAGCTACAACTGAAGTAGCATGAAAGAACCACCACAGTCATGTGGAAGGCACTGTCCACAAACACAATGGCTGACAGTCCATGCCCAAAGAGCAAGAAAGAACCTTTAGAAAAGATAAAAATACAACAAGAACTAAACAACTTCTTTACCTCAGTGTTTACTGCAATGATGGAGAGAGGTTCCCTATACACAAAAGCTTGGCACCTGATGACTGGTGAACTTTCAGCTTTATGATTTGTGAAGGGTTCCTGTAGAGTGTTCCCAAGCAAGTTAGCAGAAAAGCAGTCAGAAGAACAAAACTATAGAAGAAAAAAAACCCACAAAATAACTATGGCACACCATGGAAGAGCCAGCATAACTTTGCAAAAGGGATCTGTACCTCAGAAACCTGCTGGAGTCTTTGAAGGAATAAAGAAGCAGGTGGACGAGGGAGATCCTCAGATGCCTAAACGTGCATTTGATAAAAGCCTTCATCAAAAACTCTAAATAAGCTAATGCACCAACATAATGGTCACAGGGAGAAAGTGTTGGCTAATGCAAAAGAAATATTAGGGCACAGATAGTCACTTTTCACATCAGACAGATGTCCCCAGTGGAGTCCAAGAGGGGTCTGTGTTCAGCCCTGTTCTTCATTCTATTCATAAATGATCAGAAAAGGGTATGAACAGTAAGGTGAAAAGACTTTCTGCTAGTATCAGGTTACTCAGGGTGCCAAAAAAGATGGCTAACAGCAAAGTTACAGAAACCTTACAAGACTGAGGGACTGGGTTATAAAATGGTTGATGTAATTCAATGCAGATAAATGTAAAATAACCCATATGGAGAAAAAGTCAACTTTCTATACACATATATATTAGCAATAGGTCCTGAGATTATTATTACCATTTAAGAACAAAATGCTGGTTTTATAAAAGACAGTTTTACAAAAATGTGAGGTCCGTACTTAACAGTGACAAAAAAAGCAAATTGAATGTTATGAATTATTAGCAAGAGAACAAAGAATAAACAAGAGAACATTATTGTGCCACCATATAATCTAGAGTGTACCCTGCCTATTTAATAACGTGTGCCATCTGGTCCATTATCACAAAAAGGACATAGTAGCATGGAAAAAAGTTCAGACACAACAAAAGGAAAATGAAAAATATCAAATCTGGTTCTTTTGCAGCAAAAATGGAGTCCAAGCACAGACTTTTTCATTTTCAAAGGTATTACTAAATACATTACAAACTTCAGCATGGTTTTCTGCAGCTGCTGTACAATGAGACTCCTGATGTTTACAGCTGTAAAGCAATTACAGACATTTGTGTGAAAATCACCATGTAGATAATAACATTATTATCCAGTATCCTTGAATGAGAAAGAGAAGAAACTTTTCAGAAAACTACTGCAAAGTATTAGAGTGTTATGTCGCAAACTAAATTATAAGGCACAATCTTCTAAATTATCATGCACAATTTGTTCTTCTGTCCACTAAGAGTCTCACATTCTCTAAAAAGGCTGTTTAGCTTCCTCCTGAGATAAAGAGAAAGCCCCAAACTGCTATTCCTATTCTTGGTCTACTAAATGTCCTCCTAGTTCCTAGCCATGTCCATCCCCACCACTCAGCACAACTCTGAGAAAAGTGTTTCTCAGCATGGAAATTAAAGAGGAAAAGGAGTAATTTCTATATGATAATATAATATAATCCATACTGCTTTGTGGCATATAATCCATGTTGCTTTGTGGTCTCCACCTGGTGCAATTCTGGCAGCATTTTGGCTGCCTTCCAAGAACTTGGGTAGTTAATTTGGCCCTGGAGGAGCACAACATTTGAGTTACCACTGCACTGTTTCTTTTACTATGCAAATCCCCAGTCCAGCAGCCTGGATCTACAAGCCTTTTGCTTAAGGTATTGACCATTTCAGTCAGGCACATTTGACCAACACCAATGCCAGGCAGATGTTATACTGCCTTATCTTCCCACACCTTTCCCACCAGGAGCCCTGACACAACCCTCCCTGGTTTTCCACCTCCACTTGTTTCCCCAACTCAGGCCGAGATCCTCGCTACACGCTATAGCAAGAGGGCAGCCTCCTTCTAGTACACTGCCGTCTGTACCTTGATAAGGCATTACAAAAAGCAGACAAATTTTCCCTTGCTATGCTGACTGTGGCATGTCAGCATGACCCCCTGAAGCTTGCACAGAGCAACCATCACACCTCTTCTGTAGGGAAGCAATGAAAAATGGAGAAGGACTCAAAGGGACGAAGAGAGAGAGATGAATTCTCAGACAGCTGAAGCTGTGGCCATGGATCCTCCTGCTTCACAGCGTACCTGAGTCAGATCTGCAGGTGCCCTGAGCTTTGGACAGCTTTTCTCAACCTCTGTTGCTGTACTTCCCAAGAAAACTGAGATGTTCCTCCTGGTTTTAAGTGTTCAAATTTTGCATGAGAAGGCAAAATAACCAGTCTTATGATGCATGTATCTGAATAGTTTAGAGAATCCTAGAATCACAGAACAGTTAGGGTTGGAAGGGACCTTAAAGATCATTGAGTTCCAACCCCCCTGCCAAGGGCAGGTACACCTTCCACGGGCAGGGACACCCTCCACTAGACCAGGTTGCTCAAAGTCTCATCCAGCCTGGCCTTGAACACCTCCAGGGATGGGGCACCCACAGTTTCCCTGGGCAACCTGTTCCAGTGCCTCACCACCCTCACAGTAAAAAACTTCCTCCTAATATCTAATCCAAATCTGCCCTCTTTCAGCTTAAAGCTGTTATGCCTCTTCCTATCACTACACTCCCTGATAAAGAGTGCCTCCTCATCTCTCCCTTTAAGGCCCCCTTTAAGTATTTGGAGGCTGCTATAAGGTCTTCCCGGAGCCTTCTCTTCTCCAGGCTGAACAACCCCAACTCTCTCAGCCTGTCCTCATAAGGGAGGTTCTCCAGCCCTCTGATCATCTTTGTGGCCTCTTCTGGACTCGCTCTAACAGGCCCACATCCTTCCTGTGCTGAGGACTCCACATCTGAACACATTACTCCAGATGGGGTCGCACGAGAGTGGAGTAGAGGGGGAGAATCACCTCCCTTTGACCTGCTGCTAATGCTTCTTTTGATGCAGCCCAGTACACGTTTGCCTTTCTGGCCTGCAAGTGTACATTGCCAGCTCATGTTGAGTTTCTCATCTACCAGCACCCCCAAGTCCTTCTCTTCAGGGCTACTCTCAATCCATTCTCCTCCAGCTTGTATTTGTCCTTGGGATTGCCCCAACCCTGGTGCAGGACTTCGTCCTTGGCCTTGTTGAACTTCATGAGGTTTGCACAGGCTCACCTCTCAAGCCTGTCAAGGTCCCTCTGGATGGCATCCCTTCCCTCCAGCGTGTCAACTGCGCCATAAGGTTTACTTTAGTCCATTCCAAGAAGGGACGCTCTTTAGAAGTAGGTGAAGGTGTATTTGAGGAAACATCTGTACATTTATACATGCAAGTCAAGTTTTCTCTATATTCCACCTCTCTAAAATGGAGTCTGGTTGACTAAGAATGATGAAGTGAAGTCTTCCCTTTACCCACAGACACAGTATAATCAAAGTATTCTTCCAGCATTGTAATGATGCAGGCAATAGTAAATAAGGCTTGCCTCCCTCCTCTAGCCTTCTGGGTTCCTTCAGTGTTCACCACCTTCAATGTCAGGGACATATCTTTATGTCATCTGTGATACATGTGGGCCATATGTTACATTCTAAGCCAAATACACTATCTAAGGATTTTATATGGAATAAAACTGATGGGAAGGACTGAAGGAGAAGCAGGCAGCTCCTATACACAAATCTGAAAGGTAACACAAGTGGCAAATGTGACCCAGATCATGTCTTCCTGAAATTCAGACAAGAGGTCTGAAGCTTAGAGTCCTTAAGATTAAAAATGCTTGTACTGAATTTCAGTATTTAAGGCACTACACAGAAATGTTTCCATGTATAAAGATCCATCAAAAAATGTCATCGGTATTATGTTACAAATTATTGAAACTAAACCATTTTGCATAAGCAATGAAGATACTTTCCCAGCATAACTTTTCAATTTAAGTTACTACCTCAACTGTAGTATGATTTAACATTCTAAGACAGAAGGGTCAAAGATATTATACAGTAGGACAGGTGGTTCTATGAGATTTTCTGGTATAAAAACGTACCCTAGGTAAAGCCATTTGAGATCCTTGCTATAAACAACTTCTAGTCCAGTGGTAAATTTTCTGAAGACTCATAAGCACTTGAAGACAAAGGGAATAAAATAAAAGAAAATGCCATGACAGTTTATCAGGTTAAAAAAAAAATGCATCCTTTATATTTGCACCTCCTTTTCAAAAGGAGACTTCCCTCTGTGAGCATGGCAGTGGTCAACCTTCCCTGCTATCACTAGAAGATGTACTGCTACCTGCACCGTAAGATGCTGTGCACCCTGCGGCACAGCACAAGGAGAAAGTAAAGAGAGCAACAGGTTGATAGTTCACTGGGCCTCACAGGAGCAAATGCTGAAGCCTCTTAAAGCAACTTGGTTGGGGAGGAAGATGCATGACACATTAAGGATGAACCACCCAGGACCTGGGCAGAAAAACCAAAAGGGATGTCCATGAAATCCTGGGATGTGACTACTTTGAGGCAAAGACTCTTAAAGAAGAAGAAGATGGTCCCCACCTCAGAGAGAGAACCTGCAGCGAATGGGACACAGCTCAATGCTGTTCACAACCCCTGGGCCCCAAAGTGCTCCACCAGCCACCTCCAGCCCAAGGGCAGAGTCACTTCTGAAAGATCAGACTCCTGCAGAAGCATTGCCTGGATATCCCAAAGCAACAGCAAGACAAAAGGCAGGACCTATGCTGTAAAGTCAGCATAGAAACAAAGGGATTCAGTGAAAAGTACTGAAATAAATAATGCCTTGCCTTTTTAATTGAACAAACTGTTGGAGAACTGCTCCATCTGGCATGATTTCTTGCAGTGTCCTCTTACAATTTGCTTTCATTCTTAAGTTTTCTTTCTTTGTTTCTTTTTTAAATTGAAGAATTTGCCAGGCCTGTTTTCTTTATATTAATCAGATTGTTTGAGAAGTCACTTTCCTGTGGTGTTAGGAATTCCCAAGATAGGAGAAACAAGTGAAAAAAAAAGCAAAATAAACCAAACATATTTCCCTCCCAAATGGTAATATTCACAGTCAAACTGTTGTCATCTAAATTAAGTTGCATCTCAAACTGTATTCTGTATCCCTGGTGTTAAAAAGATCCAACTGTAGACACTTGCGTTCCTCGAACAGTAAATAATTTATCACACTTTCTATTAGGAAGCGCTGGGAAACATTTTAAGGGCCCATAAGGGCCCAACGATAAATTTCATTGTTTGCGTTTTTTCTGTTGAGGCAGAACTTTAATATTCATCTGCCTTTGTGTTGCAGTGGGATTTTCAAGAGCTCTGCACTGACCTATTTACTCCCATTGACTTCAAGTAAAAACAGAATGATGAGCACGTTTGACGATCCTATCCTAGAAGTAAACGTGACTAAAAGGGTAAGTTATTGAGCCAAATTTGGAAGCTGTAGCCACTTACAGTAGGAATACATTTGACATCCCAGTAACAATTAGTTCCATATGTAACAGTCTGAGGTGTGTACTGGACTGAATTTTCTTTATGTAATTATATGGGTGGCTACCACTGAGAGTATGTTGGATGCTCACGTTTGAGAAAAAGAGCCTAAAAGTACTTCAGTCCCTCTCAGGCAGGATGAGTGCCCTGCCTGCTCCACATATATGGTTACGTACCAGTAAAGTACAAATCAATAGCACTATTTTAAAGGCTGTAAAATGTTTGGCCTTGAACTCCATTTTTTCTTTTGCCTGGCCAGCTGTGGAAACAAAAGAAAGCCTTCACAGGCAGAGGCAAAAAGACATCATATCTCTCCTTTCCCCTTCCTCCTTCCCTCCCCCTCATCCTCTGAAGGAGAAAAACCAGTATCCCACCTCTGAGGAAGAATCTGCACTCATTCCCATGCCTACCACAGCACAGCTGAGAAAAGACACTGAGGCAGAAACTGAGGAAAAAGCAAAAAAGAACAAGAACATATTCAATCTGAGAAGATCTCTTACTACACGGGTAACACTGAGGGGAAAAAAAAAATAAAACAACTAAGCCCTTTTCAAAAGCCCAGGAGTCTAAAGAAGCATAGATCATCATTATTAAAAGGCTGAAGTGGATTGCACACTACTTGAAAAGCTTAAGAAGTCTACTCATTTACAAGTAAGAACTACAAATGATCACAACGCTTTAAAATTTGACCCTATCTAAATAATTCAATATTCACTGTGCCTGATGTAGAGCAGTCTTCCATTGCAAATGTATTAAATCCAAATTAATTAATGCTGAAACCTGTTCTCCAGTAAAATGATACAATTTCATTTAGCATTTTCTCCCCACTGAATTTATGGTTATATTCTGGTTATAGACTGGTTGTAGTCTTCCAGTGAAATCCCGCCCTCTGTCACAAGGTGCTGTGTCTGCAACGTATGCTCCTGAAATTGGAAAGCTAGCATAAAATTCAGTGTAAAGGGCAGCATTTGCTCAGGACTAGTAATAACATAGATACTTGGCTGAAGAATGAGATGCTTCTTTAAAGCACTAAATATTTAAAAGGAAACAATTATGTTCTTTAGAAGAAACGATGATGTTCTTCAGAAGTTCCTGGCTCAGAATTAAAACCTAATCCTAGTCTTGGATTCTGTGCTAATAGCGAGTGCTTTGCCAGAGTAATTGCCAATTGAATGTTCAAACAAGGTTGCTTCTAGCTAACACTGAGGTGACTAGAAGTTAAAAATGGGTTTTACAATTCCTGTGCCTTTTTCCAAAGCCATCTAAATATTGTGTTTAAGTATCATTCAATCTCAGCAAAGCAAAGTTATTTTAGATAACTAGAAGTTACTACGGCATTATCAGTACTTGGCTTTACTTGATGAGCTTCATTAGGAATAAAGCCGTGAGTTACCCTGGCCCTCTGTAATTAATTCAGTTTTCTTCCAGCTTTAACGATGAGGAACTATTAGCCATTCCTACACCCTAACTACAGCAGCACTAATTGTTCAACGCTGCTGTTTGTAGGCTTGCACAGAAGCCAGGTCACTCAGGAGCTCTTCACCCTAAGGCTGTTTCAACATACAGTAAGTCACTTTTCAAACCCATACACAAGTTACAGACTGAAAAAAGACAAAGCACTTTTGAGGATGAAACAAAGAAGTGGTGGGGATGAAGGTATTCCTGCATTTCCCATGAAGGAGGAAGGGCAAGGAGAGAGGCTTGGGGGAAGACCGGGGGGAAAGAGAAGGAGTGAAGAGAACCCGCTGAAGAAAGGGCTGACAGTGAGACGCTGGTACAGGATTCAAATGTGAAAGCCCGGCAGCTGGCATGAGTTGTCATTTACATGAAAGGAGTCACAAAGCAGAGAACTAACCAGGACCAAACCAGTAGATGCCTCATTTTGCTGTCCTGCTTTCTCTAAAAACACACAGGACAAGCACAGGCAGCATCGGTACTACCTAACCCTGTGATTAAGGAGTTGCGGCAAAAACTTTCAAAATGTTCTTCTAATCGCTCATTACAAGAGAAACTTAAATTCTGATTAAGAATATTCTGTTGCCTACATTTAATGGAGGGAGAGCTTGCCAGTTCTTCCATCAGCAGAGCCTTACAAAGCGTGTTCTGGGGAATTTCCAACGGGAGTAGAAGTAGGCCAGCCAAAATGCCGTAAATAAAACATGTATACAGAGCTGTTGTGAAAACCGACAGAATTCCTCACTATGTTTGTAAAGCAAGAAACTTAAAGCAAAAGTGATGTTTTCTCAGAAACATACAGGGCTGGATGAAGCAGTCAGACTCTCAAATAAAGGAGTTTTAAAAAAACGTAATTTTTGCTAATAATAAATCACTCCTTTGAACACATATAGATTGCGCACAATGTCAGTGATTTTGAAAAGAAGAAATTCCATTCACTTGAACCTCAGGTGATATCTTCTTCTTCTATAAGAAATATCAGGTGATATTTCTTAGCTTATGAAGTATTTGTGAGTGCTGCTGATAGTGTTTTGCCACGTACAGAGAGACTGGAAGCCCCTGAACTGACAATGAGGACACCGGCTGCCTCTTTGTTGCTCCTGGAGCACAATAACTGAAGCCATGGAAAATCTGTCTCCCTACAAATTGTCTTGTCAAAGGCACAGGCTCTTTCCTTTTTCAAAAAGTATAATTCACAAAATGCTTTTAAATTGCCACTTTTCATTTCCATTCACATTTAACTGACTCATCTGAAAGAACTGCCTTCAAATAACAGTTGTTTTTTTTCTTTCACAAATATAGAAAGCACAAATATTTTGTCTCAGTTTTAGCATTCTGTTCCTCTGAAAATACAAATGGAAGGGTTAAATTGAAACAACTACATGTCCATAAAACCCCAGTGAAATTCATCAGGAATGTTCACGTCCACCTGTAAATAAAAAGACTCATAGACAGCAATATCTTTTTACATAAAATCCCATTGTTCAAGTATCATGGTATATATTGTGTCTCTTAATTAGAAAATAAAGCATTCTTAGAGATTATTATTTCATTTTAAAAGCAAGTAAGCATTTTTGCCATAATCATAAGACTGGAAAACAAATCTTTGTATCTTACAATATAAACGTTACCCTATAATAATTGCAGAAAAGTGAAAGAGACACTTCTTTCTATCTTGGGTAAATTACTATAATCGGATTGAAAATGCAGTAGGTTTTTTAGTATCCATTTTATCCAGCTCCCCCAGAACATTACCTTAGTGCTAATTTGAAGTGTCATTCCCAAATCTCAATTTATTTATAAAACTCATCTCAATACCAAAAGGATATTGTTTTTGGAATAGTCTTTGCACTGTGAAAATCACAGAAAATAGGGTTAGAATGCAAACAATACCTGTATCTGCAATCTTCCATTATCATGTCAATTATCAGGCATTAGCAAATGTAACTAGAATTTTATTCATCTCATGTCCCCATTGCTCAGGGCTGTGCATCTGACATTTGTGCATTTTGTCCATTTGTCTGTAAGCTATTGAAATGCTTCTTGATATAAAATGTTGGGTTTTTTTTCCTCTGGGTGGAAAAATGGAACATAAATTATCTGACATTTTCTATAATAGCTATCAGATGTTTTAAGGTAAACAGATTATATTAAACAATCGGGGCTCTGAAAAACTCGTCATCACGTCCATGAATAAAGATGAAGCAGTAGAAATCCTAAATTTAAAATATCAGAGGCACAGACCTATATATTCTGCCAGATGGCCATTTCTGTCAACAGCTCACATTTGCATTGTGTCTGTGTATCATGTTAAAACAGGGAACCACCCAAACCACTCGGTGTCCTTGCTGCAATGGATTCACCGCACCCAGCATTCGCCCACCTGCATCCCACCAGGCTGCAGGACGCACAATGAGGAGTGAAGCAAACCGCAGATGATGCTCTACGGTATCACATAAGGGTAATATTGCCAGTGCTTTTCAAATCTTGCATTTTGTGGTGCATTTGGCACTACCTAGGCAGATTCATGCCTGATGAACAAAAAAAACACAAACAGGAAACAACCATGTTTGCTGGTCACCTGTGGGGGCACTTGCCTGGTTTTGGTGCACTGGGTGGCCTTGTGATTGTGGCCAACATGTCCCAGACCTGCTCTGAGCTCCATGTCATTTCCAGGCATGGTCAATACATGGTCACCCTGACTGGCTCTTGGAACAAACCACTGTGATTGAGAAGACGATGTAGTCTTAACATGCTTCAGCCCATCCCACTCACAGGTGATGGGAAAGAAAGGGAGCAGGCCCCCTCCCTTCTCAGCTGCCGTATGCAAGTCTCCTGAGCTCCACAGAAGAGAGTGGGAGCTGCTGCGTGACTCTTATTCATCTTGCACAATGTCCATGACAGCTGGAGTAAAAATGTGGGTGACAGGCTGTGAAAAACCCCAAACCTGAGACATTAAGGTCTCATTCAGCTGCTGGTCAAAGCTGGGAATAGCAGCTCATGAGTCGCAGTCTGCTTGGGCCACCTTCAAAGAACATCCTTTTACAGCTGGGAATGACATTAAAAGTCATATAACTACTCTTCTGGAAGGCATGAACTTTTTATTTCCCCTTTTCTCTTTTTTAGTGTTTTTTTTCAGAGTTTTCAAATTTCTTTGTCTAGATTAACAACAGTTGCTGCTCCTGGTAACTCAAGAGTCTCACAACTCTGTACCAGGAATTAAGATTCAATCCTCAGGCTTTTCCAGGCTCAGCACATACAGACAAATGTGTTTATCGACTTTAGTGCAAAATACTAACGCGTTTAAAAGTTAAATTCCATCTCTGGTGATTTTCTGAACTGGGGTAAGACTGCTGAATAATGCCAGAAATAAGTCTTCACCACTTACGTTAGTAAGGGTACCCATAATGATGTAAATATACTTCGCAACATCTTCCCTTTCTTTTCGTTAAAACAAGCTTTGTGAGAAGTTGCTTTTAACTTTGAGATATCTCAATTGGTTTTGATTTGTTTTCTTCCTTTTCACAGTGCAATAGCATATTTTACATTCCTGAGGAAATTACTAGTGGTCTTTAGCTATCTTGATATGGCGTCAGATGATATTACTAATATCATTATAGCAGTAAAATGTTTTCTTTCTGGAATATATTTTATCATTACCATGGGAAATAGTATTTGCAAGCAGCACTCTCAAGAAAATTTAAGTAAATGCATGCCACTTCATCCTTATTTTAAGCTTTCTTTGATTTTTTTTCCAGCTGACCACAGTTGATCTTTGAGGTAAGACATAAGAAAGCTTTTAAATTGAGAAAATACATTATTCCTGAGCTCTACTGAGAGTATAAAGTGGGGAAAGAATTGTCATCATTTGATCATGCTATTCATAAGAGAACTGTAAATCTTGAATATTTTACAAGATCCAATTTAATTAAAAAATTAATAACACTGGTTAAAATCAAGATACTTATCTGCATAATTCCATTCTTTAAAGGCCTATTTTGGTTTATTTCTTCTTCCTTTCCTTTCTTTCTCTATCACATTTGCATGAGATTTTTCTGTAAGGGCTAGAAATATTTTTTTCTCGTATTACTTTTTAATTTGCCTCCCTATTCTCTGATACTGTGCCTTTATTAGTTGGTATACTCTCTCTCACACTTGTAAAGCAAAAGGAATGTTAGCTAACCTGCATATTCACAGTAGCTGATGAATTGGAAGCCACAATAAAATGACTTTGTAAAGGAAAGAGCTGGCTTTCACAGGTACACATGGAGAGAAATGCAGATAAAGAAAGAAGCACCTTGAGGCAGTAGGCTGCTACTTAAAATGCTACTTCTGACGCTGAATGTGAAGTGTATGCATTAAGGCATACTGTTCCCTGAAATACGACTAATCTTTTGGCAGTGCAGAAATACAGAGATCTTAATTATGCATTCTTGGGGTCTAAGAAAGGTAGACAAATTTGAAAAACACCGTCAAAATTAGTGAGATAGAGAAGCCTTTATTACAGAAGTCTTTATTTCTATCCCTCTCTCTCTCTCTACACAGTGTCTGGGAACTTGCTTTGCAAAAATTCAAATTAACTTATACATACATTTAATTGCAAGCAAAACCTGTGGAATTTTCTAGTGCAAATCTAGACCCTCACCTCATTTCTAGCAAACATACTCAAAACCTGGTGGCATTCCACTAAAACTAAGCTAGCTTTTGTTCACTTTCAAAATCAAACTATAAAAGACAGATAAAGCAATAGAGATGATCAAAATCAGTACTTTCTGCTCAGTGTTATTTTTCAAGACTTCCACTGTGATTGAAACAAAAGGGTTTGGTTTGCACCTCCTGGAGATGAATTAATGAATTTAAACACATTAATTTAAAATGTTCACAACACCTACTTGAACCGGTGTAGTCGGACCCAGGTGCTTTTGCCCAGGCACACTCTGCAGCCACCAATAGACCCCTCATCAGTGACCCCGCACAGCACACGAGGATGCTGTCGTGAAACAGCTAGCCAAACATTGGCGTGCCAAGAGCTTGCTCCACATGCTCCACCTGCTGCTGTCTTTAACATTGCTTCCCTCTCCCACAGTCCCAGCAATAAAACTTTTTAAATTCCCAGACTAAGCTGTGACCTCCCTGTCAATCTGAACAGAGCCAGGGAGATGGAGAGGCAAAGGCAGCGAGTTTCCGCTAGCGGGTGAAGTTACTGCTCCGTTTCCTTTGAGAAAGCACCATCTGCTCTTTTAGCGAGGAAACACGGTAGCTTATTACGATGCCATAAACTTAATTTCACTGCAAGTCTTGATATGCTCTATGGACCAACAGTACACCCAGGGGATATCACGCTGCTACCAAGCTGTGCATGATCGACTTGCAATGAATGGCCAGAGCTTGAAAGAAACCAAACTATGTAATGTCTGGGCAATTCAAGGATAAACAACATCTCTCTGGTGATGCATGCAACACCTTTACCACACGTTTCATCTAATACGGAACAGAACAGAATCTTAGGAAGAAAATCACTCTAAAAAAAACACCTTGATCTCATCTCGTAAATCCTTGTGTTACCCTGCAATGCCTCCCTTTCCTCAGCACAGCTGGGAGATTCAGGAGGTCCATTTCATCACCAGCTCCCATGACAGCATGCTGGAATACAGGTTTAGCTGCCTAACCACTGGCTCCTAGCACCAGATGTTGGCAATTTTTGTTGCATTTTAAGACTTCCTCTTCAAAACGTCCAAAATAAAACCGGCACAGAAGGAGATGCAGGAGAAGACCCTTCTGCAGCTCAGTGCCTCTGAAGGGCAGAGATGCTTGGGAAGTTAACCACAGGCAGAGTATTGCTGACTTGCTCCCAGGAAGTCTGTCTTTTTATTGGTATTCTTGGCTGCTCCCGACTGTAGTAACTGATCAGAGAAACTGCACAATTCTGAAAAAGCAATTCACCCCATCTGAATGGCAGGTATTCATACTGGAGAGGATCTATTTGTGCCCATTCATATCCTCATTCAAAAGCAATTCTTCATCTCTAAAAGGCATTCTTGACAAGATCATTAAAAAGCAAATAATCAATGAGTAAGACATTTACTTCAAAGCTCAATCAAAAACTACAGAAGCAGGTAAATTATTTGAACATTTATCTCCATCTCATTTTGTTATTTGCACTTATTTCTTGCTCCAGAAGTAACTTTGAAACTGAGATTTTAAGGGATACCCTCTCCTGAAAGAGATTGAGTTTCTCTTAAATTTTTGTTCAACTGCTCACCTGAACTCAGGTTAGACTTAGCTTTCTGGAGCAGGCCCACAGAGCGCTCAGCACTTTATTCCCAGCAAGAGAATGGCTTCAGAGAAGGCTTTACTATTAATCAATTAATTTTTACAAAGTTGCATTTGAAAATTAGTTTTCAAATAATAAGTATTATTGTAAGTCACTATGAGGGAAGGATTGCTCAAATCCAGGAGCAGGGAAGAAGGCTGGAAAATTCTGAATGCAAATCTGATTTAAGAAGCAGAAAACAACTATTTCAGAAAAGAGGGATGGGAGGTAACTAATACAGTTTCTGTAGGAACTGCTCACAGATCGCAGTGCAAAGGGAAGCGGAGAAGGAGGGAAAAATTAAAGAAAACTACAGGCAGCGAAGCCTTGCAGAGAAAAGATAAGGACGGCAGAAAAGAAGAATGATTTAATGCTAGCTGAAATTATTACAGAGAACAAAAGGGCTCTTACAAATATACTGCGCCTGTGAAGGGGGAAGAAATACCAATGAGAAATTATGACTGCTAATAAATAAGGAGGGAAACAATACAGAAGATTACCTTAAACTGGCTGAGCACATGATTGCTATCTTAAAAATACAAAGTCATTGATAGAAAAATATTTTTGAAGAGGTACAGGCAATTAAGAAATTAGTAGATTCTTGTAAACATTATTTCCAATAAATGAAAAAAAAAGTGTGTAGAAAACATAAGTAAAAAGCCTCACATATGCAAGTGACTTAACGGTAATTTCATCAAGGGACTCTTTGTGAATGAGTGTCTTTTTTTAGCTCTACAAAACTGGACAGCATCCATGGAGCGATAATATTGGTTTTGTTTAAACCCTTTGGCAAAGCACTAAAACTACCAATAAAAAATACATATAAATCAAGAAAAACAGTAGCTCATCAATAGGTAATACTGAATGTCATCTCGTCCCAGACAAACTCCACTACCATTGTAAAATATGATCAGTTTTCAACACAGTCCTGTGGAACCTATCCTTGAAGACCTTTAAATCAGGTCTTTCGATATAGATAAAAACTAAACCAAAGGAGTAAAGTTGCGTTTGATAAAGCACAAATATGATAATGTAATATTAGAAATGTAAAACATTAACAGTTTCAAAGATTCAGCTTCCCCAGTGAACTCAACTCCCCTGGACTGCAAGCATGACTCCACATCTGAAAGCCAAGATTTGAACAGGTTTTCTGTCTGCCACTTGGTAGCCAAATGCTTACAGCAGACTAAAACATGCAGGGGATTTCTCCATCCAGTGGACAGACACACTGCCCATGCTGCTTGCGTATCGCCGCAGCCGACCCCCTGACTGTGCCAGGTGTGTCAAGGCACAGGCACCTACTGTCCACCCTGCAGCAACTCTGCCGAGCCCTCTCCTCTGCAAGTCACACACTGTGCGATTTGCAGATACAAAGCAGAAAATACAGCTCAATATATCCTTACATGACACCTCTCAGGCAGCAAAAAGATATGAGTGGTTACCAGCAAAACATTGAAATTGCAGGTGACTACTGCAGATCCTTAGTGAAGAGGGATAATAGGGAAGCTTCAGAAAAATCAAGACTTTTTGATTTTCATTCATTCATTCAAAAAGACCAAATACATTGGAAATTACTTCAGGGTGTTACGACACTGAATTTTGCCCA
>NW_010110640.1:18562-35864 GCF_000699245.1 Pterocles gutturalis
AGCCTAATAAAACAGATGAATGTAAAAATATTAATTTATTTTAGCTCAATATAATTAATTATCCTCCACAACTGAACTCTGATTTGCAAATGCAACTAGAATGAACTATAAAACATACAACACTATTAGCATACTTCAAAGTGTACAGGAAGCCATTCATCACTGAAATAAAAGGCTCCAACTCAGGAAATACCAGGCAGATGTGGCAGTGGTGTCCTGGGCCAGAATGCAGTCCAGACAGCGGGGAAATCAGCTTCGTTCTAGGGACGACCACATACTCTGAAGCCAAAATAACCCCTGACATCTATATGCCTGAATTGCCATGACTAATTATTAAAACTCTTTTTTTCACACTGCCTGAGTGCCTCTTAGAGAACTCAAAATGCAGAGGAAAAGAGACGCCCCTCCCCAAGGCTACCAGCACACCCTGACTGTGAGGAGCTCCAAGCAGCGGCCGATGAGGGACGGAGGTGACCAGGGCAAGCCCATGAGGTGTCACTAGTCCCGGCATGGGAGGAAGCATGGAAAAAAAAGAAATCTCTCTTCCTTTGTCTGTGCAAGAAAATCAGCAAGGCTTCTTACAAATGGATGTAATCAATGACAACAAAGTCGAGGCACTTGCAGCCTAGGTCACAGGGAGAGGGCTGGGTGAGAAGGAGAAAGAGGAGTGTGAGTGGCAGCAGTGTCTGAGCAGAAGGAGAGGGGAGTAGGATAAAAAGAAAGGGAACCTGCATGGCTAGCGGAAGAGTTATGGGAGGCCTGAAGATAAAAGAACATTAAATTTAAACTAGAGGCAGACAAAGGTGTCAGCACAAGGATTCAGAGAAGGAGGTAATAAGGTCATCATGACAGGCAAGAAAGGGGATGTTGACGGCTGCCTTTCACGGGGCTTGAAGTAGGAGGTGGAAGTGTCAGCAGAGATTACAATAAGCAAAACAGGAGGCAACGCATAGACCTTTTTAAATTTTTTTCTCTGTTGCAATAGGGACAAAAGGCCAGCCAGGGTAAATGCTTTTCAGGAATAATTATCAGGATTTAAACAGACCTTACATGTGCAGGCCGCAGAGGTGGTGGCAGCCGTGCAGAGTTGCAGGTACAACACTATCAGAAGAGACAAAAGGAAGCTTCATTGTGCTTCCTGAAACTAGATTTGGGGAGGGGTTTGTGCTTAAGAAATAGCAATAACAAAGAGAAGCCCACACTCACACCAAGCCTGAATAGGCCTAGATATCTGTATATGAGAGACTGCCCACAAGGGTTCCCAGGGAACAGTACAAGAAGCCCATTCCCAAACTTTTACTGCTCAGCCATACACACATGCTGTCTGCTGCTGTCATTTTAAGAAGCAGCATCTTCAGAAACCACTGGAGAACAGCAGAGAAAAAACACTAGAAGAGAAAGAAAATTCAAGTAAGAGGAAGAATACTTGGTGAGAAAGAAAGTATATTGAATGGAGAGGAAGCAAGGAAGCATAGTGTGCAACCAAGAGTCTGATCCCAAGTCCATCAAAGTGTAACATTCACATACAGCTGGCTGGAGGCAGGGGGATAGATGGACAATTGACCAAAAGATACTGCATGAGGAGAACGAGAAGACAAAAGGTTGGGGGAAAAAGAAGGAAAAAAAAAAAAAAAAAAAAACTCTGAAAATAGTTTTTTAAGCAAAGGCATGTGTTACAGTAAGTCTAAGCTACCACAAAGAAGTAAGTGACAGCAGGTCCACAGCCTAAATTCAGGTTATTTGTCCAGATCATTAGAAACCTCAGTGACAGAAATGCAGAAAGAAGGATGCAGAAAAATTATGTATTTGAAGAAAATAAGAGAGGAAAGGTGAGGCAGCCATCAGGGTATAAGAGACCAAAAGGACTTGGAACAGGACTATTTGTGGGGAGGGCAAGGTAGTGCAGAAGACAAGCTGTGACAGAAGAAAGCAGAAAAAGCAAGAAAATATTTTCAGTAACAGGTCCCTGGGTGGTCCTGAGATTTCTTCTGCAGAGGCATGTGGCTGACATACCTGCCAGGGACAAGCCAGATTCAGATGCTTTGAAGACACAGTGCTGAGAGACGAAAAGGGTAGCCCAGGGTTAAAGACAGACCAGGCAAAAATGAGACAAGAAGAGAATTAACTGAGCTGGAAGCAGGGAGAGGAAGGATGGGGCTGGGAGTGAGGTGTCAGGGATTTTGATGGATGGGAGGTCACAGAAAGGCCAGGTGGGGACAGGCAGGTGGGAAGGGGATGCGGGGATTCGAAAAAAAGGTGGTGGTGGTCAGACAGAGGGAACTGGGTTGATGGGAGGTCAGAGAGCAACTGCCTCCCCGTCCCAGAGGGTGGAAGGAGTAGATATAAATGTGTCGTTTGCTCAGTATTTCATGTCACAGTGTCAAAGGGCAGGATCCTCAATAGCACAAGCATTAAAACATACGACAGGTTGAGGTTTTATATGATTTCTTTTTACATCCTTATTTTTTTTCAATTCTTTAATATAAAGCTGTGTTTTCAAACCCAAACATTTAACCAAGTTTACAGCTGAGAAAATAGATACAGCTCACCTTAATAGCTAAAAGTATCACAGCACTTTGAAAGCCCTTAAGTGTTAAGAAGAGTAACTTGATTTTAAACTATCATTATTTTTAGCATTTATTGTTGTGCTCTGTTTTTACTACATTTCCATTACATTCAATAAAAAGCATATCACTTCTCCTCAAATTGAGAATCTACCCACCTAGCACCCTTTTCCCACAAAGGAGATGGACTGATAAAACTACCATGGTAAGATTTAGATTCTGCACACAACCTCCTAGTTACTTGGGAGCAATACCGGTGCAAGGGGGTCCTCTGGCTGAGGGTCAGCGCAGGTGGGGTGCACAGCAGCATGATCAGGAGGACACTACAAAGCTCAGCTGGCATGTATGAGCGATTTCAAACACTTGCAACTTGATTAAACTACGGTTAAATCTGTTCCTTCTATCTATGAGGATGGAAGGAAGCTTCTTAGAATAAACTTCAGGAAAATCTGGAAAATACATTCAAATATGCCTTTTTCTTCACATAATTTTTGAATTTAGTGCTGTTTTAAGGCTGAGATTTAACCTTCAAAGCCTTGTCTTTAAATACTAGCTGGTAAAAACCAAGGACTTTAGATTACAAATTTACAGAAAGGTTTCATAAATGCTCTTTTCTCTTCCTGTTTAGCAAAAGTTAATTGCTTAACTGAACACCAAATTTCTCTGGCAATCCCCTTTGGCCATTTTTTCATAGTTGTTCCATTTTCTGAGCCACATTCATCACCTTCCCAAGAACTAGCACACAGACACTCAATTCTGCAAATAATGACGAAGTGAAAATAATATGTTAGCATCCTGAGCCTCCCTGATGCACATTGCTCTGGACAAAAGCAAAGATGTTGACCAGGGACTTAATGGTTGTATTTTGCTCTCATACATTTCCATGAGTTGGACTCATCTTTCCTAACTTCATGGCAATCAGCTTGCCTACACTGGAAGAACTGCAGCATCTACAGAAACCCACCACTGCAAGCACACAGCATTTCTTATCAAATCTGTACATGGGAAGAGCTGTGCCTCCTACTTGAAAACTTCTTTCCCTTAAAAATATACATTTCCTTCTCAACATGTCAGCTGCATTATTAAGCCTATTTATAGAGAAGCAATATGAATAGCAGATGGCCTGCGCAGACTAGGATTTTCAGGCATGCTGCAACCCATAACATCGTGTCTTCGACTTGACTAATGATGACCAGGAACAACCACCTGCAACCTGGAACACGCGTCTCTGAATTTTCTACATTAGTAATTGCAGCAGCAGTGCTGGCTAAGAAGTATTGATTAGACATCTTGATGGATTATTCTAGTTTTGATCAACCCAGAGGGAGCCACACGGCGAGGCAGTGGCACTGCTGGGAACCAAACCAATTCTGGCAGATTCTCCCCTCCTCTGACTCACAGATGACACTTCTCAGCTTCTCAGGTGCCCAGGTTGCTCTCACATGGTTTTTCCTGCCATCAAAATTCCCCAGAATAATCTGCTTATTGAGTGGATAGTTTTAAACATCTTTACTATAAGTCCCATAAAAGTAGCTGCTAGTTTTAAAGAAAAGAACATCCTGTGTTTCACACAACTAAACTTTTTTTTTTGAAAAGCCAGGGTGAATACTTACAGCAAAGGATAGAACAAAACCTTTCTGAACAATAGTGTTCAAATTATAAAGTAGAAATTAAAATGCTAATTTGAGCACAGTGTCTTTCTTTTTATTGTTATTCCACTTATACACAAACCCCCTAAATTATAACTTGTATACAGGGGAGGCATTTATAATTGACTTATTTTCCTGACAGGTTTATTCTGGTATAATATCTAAATGTTCTCTGTGCTGTATGGTATACTAAGGTAAATTGATACAGAAGGCTGGGGAAGATGGGACTCAAACGAGGCTAATAGTCACATTTTTGTTATATGGAACACAGGGAAGAGATGATCTGGTTCATAATTTCAGCTGGCTTTTGTATTTTTTATTTTTCTAGGAGCATCATAATTATCACTTAGAGTAAGACAGCTGTATAATGGAGAATAGTCATTGCACAGCCTTATTCCTTTCACAGACACTTTCTGGCACCACAAGTCTCAGACTGCTCTAAAAAGACCCCAAGGAGTTCATTTATTTACCATCAAAGCTAAAGGAAGAAAGCTACAGAAGCAAAAGCCAATCTTTGTTTAAAGGGAAAACACACTGGTTCTTTAAATTTGTAAGATAGGAGCATGAAGACCCTGGTCAGACTATGGTCAACTCACATGTGGCCTAGAAAATAGAAACTAAGGATAAAGGATCTATGCAGGTAAATAGCTATTAAAAAAAAAAAAAAAAAAGTCCTAATTAAACTGACTTGCTCTCTTTGCAATTATTTGCATTAAAAATACTCCTAAGTAGTAGACTTAACTCTTCCCCTCTCCCATCTCAAGTATAACAGTCCATGTGATATTTCAGCCCTGGAGATATTTAACACCACCGATACCTACCAGGACAGGAGTTGATCAGAAAATGCATTTCCCCAGTTCCCCAATTCTGGATATTCTACAGTTTCCAGAAGTAATGTTTCCTGCTACTATGAGACTCGTGAGGAAAGTAGTTTTTATAAGAAAGATGATGGCAAAGAAAAATAGCAGCATTATCCACTATTACCAATCTCAAGCTTATCGAAGTGTTGAGGCAGGCTCTCCATATTACAGTCAAACTAATGAAATGTTGTTTGGAGCTATAAATTAAAGTTCCTCGCATTTTTTTTATTGCTGTATTCCCAAAGTTTCTCTTGGCAATTATTGACCGTCTTGTCTGACCACTTATTTCTAAGAGTTGAGACTTTCAAAATCTCATTATCACAAACCTTCTCAGCATCACTGTGGTATAGCTTCCTTTAAAGTGACAGAAGAAGCAACCAAGAACAGAAGGGGCTAACATCTGAGCAGAAAGAGCCTGTGTTGGGCTTATAGCAAAGGGACTTGGCGAGGCTGTCTCTGGCTAGTTTAGTCTGTGTTTGCAGGGACCATATACTTAATTTTCCAGCTTTTGCTGAGGTCTGGTTTTTGGAAGTCTTGACAAGGTGGTGGTTACTGACTTGCTAGAAATGCAAGCTTATCCAAACATAAACATGAAAGTTAAGACGTGACATCCATACAGTACCCAGCTACTAAGTCTCCAGGTCATGAAGAAATTCAGGTAGATTGTTGAGATGTGTTGGAAGCAGGTGAAAACCATTTCTCATAAAATTTAGAGGACATGTTACCTCACTGGGAGATTTATTCACTTCAGTTTCAGGGAAAGGCTGCATGTTTTTTCTGTCTCTCTCCTTGCTACCCAGGGAGGCATCCATGTTGCACCATATTTTCTAGCCATATCTGGTTAGTACATTACTTCTTGCTGTGTCTTAATGTGCGCATTTCTTCAGCAGTCTGCTATCACTACTTTCTTCTCATTTAAACTGATGATATCTGCATTGCCACTTTCCTGACTGTGCTAGAAGAATTCTGCACGAAATACTGATTTTCATCTGCTGGAACCAACTTGACGGCAAGGCTTTGGTTTCCACCCCCCTGAGCATTGTGCATCATGTACTAGCTCCTTCAGTAGAGATGCTGACTGCAAGGTGAGTGACGTGCAAAGCATGGTTGAGCAAGTGTTCTTCCTGTTGCTTCACAAAATCTATCCTAATTCTGAGAAAACTCACAGCGGCCTCTGCTCAGGACCTCCCTCAGCATGGAGGATTGGCTCAACTTGCAGAGGCCAGGAGAGCTCTGGAGAGTAATCGTGTTTCTCTCTGGCAAATGAAAATCAAGGCTAGGACAAGCTCGTTAGGAGAGACTGCGTAATAGATGCAGCTCCTAATACAAATAATACACCCCCAACATTTCAAGTTAGCCTGCAGTTGATCCTGGTTAACAAGGCACAACAGCAGATGGGCAATGAAATTAGTGTGCTGCCATGTTTTTCTTAATTTATTTTTATTATTGTGATTCAACAGTTTTATGACAGATAGCAAACTTGTTACTGTTCTCTGGTGAGATTACTGTTTCTTTGTGAAGGGTAACTATGTTGGTAAACAGACTTTTGCAAAGCACTTAATTTAGAATTATTTTTAAAATCATACACAGATATCTGTGACACATTGACTTATAAATCAAAAATAATCATAAATTGGGAATTGTGATTTCTGTGAGGTCATTTTCAATTAGATGCTCAGATACCTGTTCTTGGCCATTTAACACTTTTATCAGTGGTCTGAGAGAAAATATAGTCTTTATCAGAATAAAGTTCACAGGCCATACAACAGATGAAAGAGTGAATGACGATGGAGACAGACCGACCTACAGAGTGATCTGTTTTGCCTGGTAGCTTAGGCGTGCTTGAACTCCCAAAGGGCTTTTAATACCACACTACCAAGTCACAGCAATGTCAAGAAAAAGAGAAAGGAAAAAATGTTGTTCCTGTCTGTAGAACAAGGAACTTTGTCATGGTAAAATTGCCTTAGAAAAGGATTTAGAGGTCATCAAAATTAGTCTGAAACCTGTAGCTAACAGGAACTGACACATCTCTTCCCACTTCCCCCGAAAAGGAAAACCCTGTTAGAAGTCTACTAAGAGATCAGGTATGAGTAATAAAAGCAAAATCTGCAAAGTAAAAACCCTGCTGAAGTGATTATCGAGCTGTTTGGCTATGCATTGACTCCTAGACCAAAAGGCATGGAGATCTTCTAGGTATGTGACCTAGTCACAGCCATGTCCCCAGTCGTCACCCATCGCTCCAGCCTCGGCACTGCTCAGAAAACTGTCCCACCATGGTTAACAAGCATTTCCTAGAAGATCCCATCCAGCACTTTGAAATATTGGTGAAAGAGTCCACAAAACAAAACATCCCCATTTCCAGCCTTACTCCAGCTCAGCAGTAGTGACTGACACAACTCCTCAGTTCCCTACCTGAAAATTATCATCAGATACAATCTAAAATTCTCTCCAATTACTGTTTAAAGAGAAAATATTTTGTTCTCCTTCTCATTGTTTCTTGATATACACATATCATTTGGGGTTTTTTTAATTCAGAAGAAAATATTTATTGCATGTTTTCCCAAGTAGAGCACTTTTCTGTATGACTATTGTCCACTTTCTACTCTTTCCATGTAGTAATGAAAAAAAAATCTTAATTAGAGGTTTTTTTGTCCATCCTATTGTGCCTTGAAAACATTCTGTATTGTTCTTACCTCTGCTGGGCATTGATTTCTTCTCATTTGTGTCCTCCTGCTTCCCTTTTCAGCCCATCACTCCTCCTAACACTGAATTTCTATCATTTTCCATTTCATAGCCATATATGCGTGTACTTATACACATATATATACATACACATATGCACAATGGACAAGGTGACCTCTGAAGGTGGCTTGAAACACAAATATGCCATGACTCTACGATTCTACACACACACATACAATATAAATATAAAAAACATAAACAGACCTGCTGATGTGCACATGGAAATTTTAATTTACCTTGCAACTTTGCTTCTCTCCCCCTGCACCAGACTGTGGATGCATAAGTATACTCAAGCTTTTGGTAAAATATACTTGGAATTTAAACTTTGATACAATATGCATGCTCGATGAAAATATTTTTTTCCTCAGAGCTTAATTAGTATTAGCAGCTTTGTGAAACTGCCCCTTTTAAAAGACCAAGTACATATATACATATACACTATCCTCAGACATACTTGTCTGAGTTTTATGCTTTCATCATGTCAGTAATGTGCAAACAAAAATTATTACTTGTACCTCACCAACAACTGCTTTGGGATGAGTTCCCTTTTTCCTGCAAAGGGCAGCTTGCCTCTGCCACAGCCACCCGTAAGCGGGGAAACTGCTCTTGGTTTTCAAAGAGAGGAGACATCAAAGATCTGCTTAACATGGCCTCTTCAGCTGCGTTGATGATGTTTTCCAGGCACACGCATGGACACAGAGTTCCCCAAATCACGTGCATCTTTTTTCCCTCGCTGTCAGGATTTCCCAAAGTGGAGGAGACCCGCAGCACCCAGTGCCCTGGCCGTGCCACAGTGCCCACTCCCCTCCAGCAGCTCCTGGCGCCTGCCTGGGCTCCTTGGCCAGAGCCAGCCCACCCACCCCAGCTCTGCTCCCCAGAACATGCTGCTGGGCCCCTGAACCCAAGCAGCAAAGCATGACTTGGAGGTTTGCAAAGGCTTTCCTTAGACATGCAATTAAATACTACCACCCCATGCCTGGGACCAGCAGCAGAGGAACTCTGCTCTGCAGTATTTACAAATTTCAAGGACAAAGCTCCCACACACATCTCTTGAACCTTGGCTGCTTGTGTTAGAACAAAGCTTCACACGTACACGAAACACAGCTGCTTAGAGAGGCTCTGCCATCATGTCCCCCATAGGAGAGTGGTGGTTGTAATAGCGGGGCTTGGGACACGACCTACATCACATCCATAGACATGGAAGACCACTTACATCTTGGTCATCAGTGATTAGGAAACAGGCGACATAATTTCTGGCATCAAGCTCTAGCGGCCTCTCTCTCAGCTTGAAGCTCAGGAGCTGAGCTGACGATGGTGTATACAAACACCTCAGCAGAAAGATGGCTCCTGACAGTAGAGAGCACTTTAATTCAGGAAGCAAAAGCACAGCAAGGTTAGGCTGCCGGAAGCAGAAACGTGAACTAATTCAAAGCCGCAATATGGAGCAGATGTCTGAGGAGGACTAACCACCATGGCAACGTAGCTGGGGACCTGGTGGATGCTCTGTCTGTTCATGTCTTTAAAAATCAAGCTTGGGATGTCTTCCTAAAATCCATGTTTTATCTCAGCTGGAAATTATAGGAATTACTGAATGAATGTCTAGACCACATGCATGCAGAGGTTAGGTTGCATGCTCACAGCAGTCCCTTCTGGCCTTAAAATTAAATTTCAGCTGATTTCACCTCCCATTTTACATTTTGTGATGATTTGAAAATACAATTTCTCTCGGCTTAAAAATGGTAATATGCACACCGATGTGTTCAAATGAGTTTAACTCAGGCTTGTGTTTGTAAACCAGCCTTAATCTAAATTACATTATGTAAAAGCTGTTCAATATTTAAATATTCAAATGCTATTATTTGCAGGAGAATTTTGCAACTCTGCAATAATACTATGTTTCCATTTCACTGTGTATTTTCAGTGACAGTATTTCAAAGACTACCTGCAAAAACCCAGCTTTGAAATATTATCCTCAGTGAGAGACTAAGGCGGAAGAAACATAAAAACTTTCAAATTCCCTTTGACTTTATCTTTAAAGAGATGAAATTTAAAAATTCTATTAAGCAGACTTTCAAAGACAGAAAAACATTCCTTTTCCACAAACAATTAGTTTTACAAGGTCATTTGAAAACAAAGTGCCCTATAAAAATGCTTCATATGCCTTTTGCAATGCTTTCATTTTTGTAATCACACATCTAACACAACCTGTGGTATATCATTCAATGAGTATCCTTCCACATATTCTGTTGACAACTGAATTAATCTAATACTTATTTATCAGACACAATGATTTATATCAACTGGAATAATATGTTAATTATCCAATAAATGTAAGCTCACAGGATTGCTGTGCAATGTAATTTCTGTAAAAATACATTTACCCCCAAAGTAGTTAGTAGACTGGCCATTTATTACATTATGAAATAATAACAGCATCACAGGAAGAGTAAGAAAAAAAGGGATGCTTTACTACACATGTTTGTAAATTGATCTATAATGTTTGTCTTTTTTTTTTAATTACCTTTTTTTTTTTTCTAAAGAAAGCATTTGCATTTCTTGCTAAGCAAACAGCATTTTTTACACAAGTCCTCTGTGGATATTTGCCACAACAGAATTAAATTCACAAATTGCAGTGTCTTTTTTATTCCTCCATGCTATAAAAATATGCATGAGAATGTAAGTTTAGTACTTTGTACAAAATGTAGCCACTAACATCTAAATCTCCCATCACAAACATGAATTATTAAAGTATTGAAAGTTCTTATTTTAAAGTATGCTATCATATTTCAATCCAAACCTGTCTTTTGAAATCTACCCCCTCTGGTGCCCCCATCATCCCCCAAAATGATATTGCAAAATAGAAGATCAGTGATTTATGGGTCTGTAGGCAGGTTGATGGTTTTGGGTAGAGTAGCAGGGTATTCAAAGCCCTGTTAGAGAAGAGCTTTCAGGGTGTCCATGTCTGCCCATTTACACCTCTGAGGACGCAGAGGAACTATTCTGTGCTCTGCAGTATTAAGATTTAGGCAGAGTGCTCAGAGTGTAGGAACAGGTGCTCCTTAAAAATAGTAGGAAAACCTGCCAAGCTCATTGCTAAAATCTTCACTAAAGATGGTCTTAAAATGTTAAGAAATCAGTTCTACTGTTGCACACAGATAGAGCCTGTTATTTACACTTGTAACAAACAGTGCTGAGCAGGCAGGGAACCACAACACCTCCAGAATTAAGAGTCTGTGTCTCCAAGACACAGCTACTCAAACAATGGTTTCCAAAGTGGATCTAAACAGTGAGTCAAATTTGTCTGGACCTCTCTTGAGGTCTGGAGCAGAAAGAGGGAGAGATGTAATGCTTACTTGCTCACATACTAAACATGCTCCAGGACGCTGGATATGGCTGTGCTGGACAAACAGCTCTGAAAAATCCCATCTGTCCCAATATCCTCCCCATACAACCACAATCAGTATCTGCTGACTGCTGTACCTGCACATACTTCACATAATTCAGAGGGAGGTAAAGGGATGTCAGTAAAAATGACTCAAGAAACCTCACTCCACTGCTTGAGCAGTAGGACTACAAGTGGCATCCACTGATGGCAACACTTCACACAAGTGATGGATCCAATCACAACTTTGCTTCTTCACTCATCCCGGACCGAGGATGCTTCTCGGACAAGGACACTATGAGTCTGTCTCCTCCTTACTGTTCCTAGCACTGGGAAATAAAATCTTGCTTGAAATTCTTGTGCTCTCCTGATTGCTGGGTCACTTTTAGTTAAACATAGAGCACAAAAAATGTTTCTGATGTGGTTCATGAACAGTAAAAGGTCTTTGTCCTGCCACAATTAATTCAACCTCTATACGAGATGAGAAAAGAAAAAAAAATGTAGAATAACAGGAGTGAACATAAAGCATGAAGAGTTCTTGGAAGACGTGAGTTTTGATGAAGGAAGAAGACAGCACTCGGCTGAACACAGAGCATGCCTGAACACACAGTTACTAGGAAATGCATTGTCCCTTGCATATCCAATTATGATGTTTGTGGTGGTCCTTAGACCCAGAGATGGTGTCCTCCACCATCCCTGGGAAGAGCTCCATCTCCTGCTGAGATAAGCCGTGCCCTGCCTCAGACAGTTTTACAACGCCTGAGTCTTGACAAATCTGGTCCTCCCATGTTTTTCCTGTTTGTGTTTTCCTATGGGTCAACTTTTGCTTCACTAACAAATTAATTAAATATTGCAGTATAATCAGCATCCAATTTTCCCCAGGGGATGGAGAGAGAAAAGAGAAGGATCCTCCATGATAAATGCCATCATTCTGTTTAATGTGCAGTGGACAGGTACTCCAATACCATGGCTCTGGGCTTGTCACAGCAACATATTAGCAGAACAAGATGAGGTAGAAGGGCTGCCTTCTGCCTTGGTCTCTGTCCATAAGTCTGTTACAAAATAATGAAATATTGCAAGGCTAAGGAGAAAAGAAGAGAAGGCTGTCTATAAGAAGAATCTCAGAGAGGGAAAGGGTGGCAAAAAGCAATCTATGGGGTGGAAAAAAAAAAAAAAGGCAAAGATCCACAAGACCAAGAAAGCATTGGACTGCGGAGGAAGTCTTTGAACTCTTAAGTTGTGTCCACTGTGAAAAGCTGGAGATGCTGACATGCTTCTCATGCGCAGGGCTGCTGCCAGAGGATGGGCCAGTTGCTGATTTCAGCAATGAGCTGTTTCCCAAGGGCTGCAAGGCCATTTCTCACAAAGATATTGCCAGAACTATTCTTGCCCAAGAATACATACTATTTCTACCAGAGTAACTCCTCTAGCATACCATTTCCACAGGAGTAACTCTGTCAGCATTAGTACACTAGTAATACTACCGCTACTCTAGCACATTGCTATAGGAGCACGTTCCATGGAGAACATGCCTTTATAGGCACAAGACCATGTGTTTCAAATAAACTCACAAAAATTATATACATACATAACACACATGTGCTGTGTCCAGCACTAAGCCACTGTGGTATTCATCTGTCAGGTAGCTCAGTCAAACCCAAACTCTGTCCAAATGTCTGACAACTTAAATCATGTTGTCCCAGGGCCAACCTTAACACAAAAATCATTGTACATAGAAGATAAGCACGCTAACAGAGCATTTGCTTCATCTTCTACTCAGTGCAGAGTACCAATTATGGGAGCGGAGTACGACCCAGATGGCGTCATGTTATGGAAAGAAAAGCAGACACTCATGACAGCATCATCTTCCTCTCTGCTTCCAGGATGGGCCAGCAAATTTTTTCCAGAACTAGCAGGTTCTTCTTTAGGGAGGCAGGTGCATTCAAGGGAGGAATATTCAGACAGAAGACTTTCTGATGAATCAGTTACTGGCCTGTGTTTCTTCTGGGACAGCACACCAGGCACTATACTTCCCTCGGAGCTAAAGGAGGACCCATAACTCTACCTCCTGTATTTAATATATGTTTTTCAAATACAGCTGTAAAAATTAGCTTTCACAAAAGGGTCTTGGTTCCATACAGAAATATTTATTTTCATTATTTTTTCTCCGACCAGTTTTTGTCCAAAACACACATTCTCTTATGCCTGTACTATGCAACAAGGCACCTTGTTTTTACTAAGTCACCAAATCAAAACAACACCAATGGCATTTAATTATGAGCCCCTTATCTTAAGACCTGAACAGAAAGCAACATTAATTTTCTGAAAATTCGTGTAACACATAGAAAATTATAATTGTTTCTGAATTGTCTTTCCGAAACATGTTGCACATTTGAACTTTATATTATAATTTTAAATATGAAAAAAACACCACCTATAGGTAAATTTAATGATTTGAGAATCTAAATCAGGATACTAAATTTCATCACAGAACCTCTTGCAGTTAAAAACCTCTTAAAAGATAAAAGTCAATTAAGATCAGCACGTCTACACTAAGGTCTAACAGTGTAGAACATTTAAGTTGGATAATAACTACATAAAAGAAGAAAGGAATAAGACTTATTTTTCTAAGTTATATATGTAAAATTACACCACCATTTGTGCATTTCTCCATAGAGACTATGGGCTAAAAATACAAAATTCAATGATTCCATACTTATAAACAGTGTTAATCAGAGTGAAAAAAGGGCACAGCTTCTTTGTCACCAATCTAATTTTCTTCATCAAAAGTTTGAAACATATAAGCAAAGAATGCAAAAATTAATTGTATTTTTAAATAGAATGGACTCTAAATGAGTTTATAAACTTCTGTCCTATCAGCCTCATTCATTTTAATATGGAACTCTAGGAATAAAATCAGAGTATGCTCAGAAAACCCTGACAATATAGTTTAATTATTTTCAAGTCGACAGTTCAACTAAATGTTCTAATGAAAAATCTCATTAACAATTATAAATTAATTGTTTTGAATTAATTTGTTATGAATCACAAAGATAAAAGTCAGTGTGTATGTTTCATATTTCTGATTGCAAACCAGAAAAATGCTTAGCCAGTTTTAATTTAAAGACCTGATCCAGTCACTGCAGATTAGGTCCAGCATAACATGTGTCTTAATTTAATTTTGGATTTGAACACACATTTTTCTGAAATTAATTAGGAGGAGATTTTCAAAGGTACCAATAAACATTAAGGAAGTAACTTCAGCTTTGAAAATTTCATGAATGATAAATATGTGGAATTTACTTTTGTATAAAGATATCACAGCAAATTAAAAACTATGTGTGTCTTTCAGGGTGGAATTTTTTTTTAAGTATTCTTGATCTAATATCTAAATCTGTTAAGTCTAAAATGGTATTAAATCCTTTTGAAAGCATCTTCATTTTCAATATTTAAAGCAGTTGAGCACTCCAGCTCTAATCTAAAAAAACAGTTAAGAACATAAGTATATGACTGCAGAATTAAGCACGTGCATATTTTCAGGATTAGGGTTTTAATCTTTCATTTTTCCTCATGGTCTGTCAAACAGAGAAAAAATACATATATTTATAACTTGAAACCACAATAACTGATCAAAGGATTTAGATAAAGATACACTAGCAGGGGAAATGTTTGTTTTTCTATGTTTTTAAGACAAACAGAAGAAAAAAAAATCAGATTTTTGATGGAACTGAATTCCCCTCTCCTGCATGCTGATATAGGAGGGTTTTTTTCAGGAATCTTGAACATGTTTCTCTTTCCTATTCATTTACTTTTCCTCTCATTTAGCCAGTTCCTCAGATAGATGCAATACCATGCCTTACTCTCTTCTCACTCTTTCAATATCCTTCCTCCAGCTGCTTTTCCAACACCTTGGTTGCTGCCCATGACCTCTCCTGCCATGCCCTCACCTCCGTGCCCTCCTCCCTGCATCCTTATTCACGGCCACCCAGAGTCTCTTCTCTCATGATGATCCAGTTTTGCTCTCCAATGGCTAGGAAGGGTTCCTGTTCTCACCCCATGGGCTCATTTTTTCTTCTGAGTCCAGGAAGATTTTTACTCTCTTTCCAAGCTGATGCCTCAAAACCCCCTTTTTACTATTCCTCCTGTTCTTATATTTGCCTCTCCCTCTTCCTGTTCACTTAACTTTTACCTTCAACTCAAGCAAGTTTAATCTTCATTCACTTCTACTGAAGACCTTTCCCTCTCACTTGTATTAGCCTGTCTCAGCCACTCGACCCAGAGTTAATAATAAACTCTTCCTTCTGATCTTTTAAGCTTCAAATTCCTCTTCTCTGAGGAATAACTTTCCTCATCCCACGGAGCTTGCTCTGCCATCCTGCCACACCTTTTCTGACATCCAGCCAATTACCCTCTCTAATTCTCCTTACATGTTAACCTTCATCAGTTTCTTCCTGCATAGGAAAGAAAAAAACACAACTTTTCCATTTCCTCAGAAAGCTCTCTGTTTTCATTATGTTCCTGCTGTCCTGTCCACTGTTGACTCCACACACTGAATTGCGTACAACTGTCTTGGTAGCAATGTGGCTGGAGTAATATGAAGTTTAGCATGAAATGAAAAATTTACCCACAAACAGGATGAACAGTCTGGCATCTTACCCACTCTGATGTCCTTATAGTCAACGTCCTCTTCCTGGACAAACAATGACACCACTACATCTTATTTTAAAGTCCTTGCCCTCATCAGCCTAAATCTATCATCCCCTTTAGAGAAGTTGTTCACCTGCTGTATTTTTCACAATTACATCTTTATATGGCTCTGACTATTCCCTGTCTTGAGTTCACCCTTCTGGCAGAGCACCCACTTAGCTGAGAAGAGTCCTAACGAACTGAAAATACAAAAAGGGAGCACACATGTGCAAATAAAGATAGGCAAGACAGGAGGAGGATAAAAGCATTGCCTGGGCACTCTGGCACAAAAACAGGAAGGCAAAAGCCCAGCTGGAGCTAGGAAGGGACATTTAGGTTAAAACAAAACAATTCTACCAGAATGTTATTTGGAAGAGGAAGTGAGGAAAAACGTGATTCTGTTGATGTATGGGAAAGAGAAAGCAATAGCCATCAAAGAAGAGGCTGAAGCACTCAGTGTCCTTTCTTACAAGTCTTTGTAGACAAAGCCTGCTCCCAAATCCCAGCAAGTATCAACCCCATTCAGAAAACAGAGGGCCAGCCAACAGCAAAGTAGCAATAGGTTAGAGACTACTTGGAGAAACTGGGTATGTTCAAATCCATCAGGCCAGATAAGTCGCACCCAAGGATCTGACAGAGTTGACTGATGTGATTGTGCAGCTGGTGTCAATCACCTGTGAAAAATCGAGGTCATACAGGAAGTTCCCTGAGGAGTAGGAAAGGCTAACATTATTCCCATCTTTAGGGAGGGCAAGGAAGAGGACCCACAATCAGTGGGTCAGCCTCACCTCAGCCCCTGGAAAGTCCCTGGGAGAACATCATCTCGTAATCCGCCTCCAAAGACAGACAGGAGAAGACTGGCAGGAGCAGCCAGCACAGATTTTTCAAGGGCAAACCATGCTCGACCCAGCTCTCTCTCAGGTAATCCCGGGTTGCAGGAAGGGGCAGGAGCAGAAAGACTGTACAGCCACCATGTCCTCAGCTTCCCTCCTGTCCATTGCCTGGGAAGGCTGCTTCCATAAACACAAGGGAGAAAAAAAAAGTATATTTTATGCAGTGTTTCAAATCAACTGTCTCGCTAAATTGAAGAGCTCTCTCAGAAACAGCCTGGTTTTCTCCTCAGGTTTTGTGCTCATGAGCCAAGTTGGCAGATGTAGATCTTGTACGTTCAGGTGCTGGAGCAGACTCTGAGAGATGCCGAGTTTCAGCAGGTTAGAAATCATTGTTTCTATTAGTTGTTTGATTAAGTGATTAAAATCTCCCACCAAGCATGTTTCCAGGTACACTAACTCTGAAAAGAGGATTCCTCTGAGATAGAAAGTTTATGTTTTGTTTTGTTTCATTTGGCATTGTTTTTGCCATTCAAGGTGAGCTTGATTGCTATTTTTCTGTTAGCTACCATGCTTTCTTGGTTTAATC
>NW_010110640.1:35888-39730 GCF_000699245.1 Pterocles gutturalis
TTTTCTTTGCTTGTTTTTGCTCCTCATGGAAGATACAGTAAATTTAATAGCTCTGTGAGGCTTACATACATTGCTATTGTTGTGACTGCATTATCACCAACGTTTAATTATAATGTATTCCCAGTATTTTGTTAGCCAAACTTGCAACTGCTTTTAACTTGCAATAGCTGTATAAGCTCATTAAGAGCCATTTCCCATTACGCTACCATATTACTTTACAGGTTTCAAGTTCTTTAGTGGAATAAGAAGTTTAATTGCTCCTCGATTTCAGGAAAGACAGTGCTTAACATCTTGCATTAGATTCCTGCCTCATGTTTTGCCACTTCACTCTGTCTATAAAATCTTTCTTGCAGTTAAGATTCCTTTCTCGCAGATAAACTCTGTCATGTGGAATGGCAGAAATAAAAGTAAATATATTTAGTGAAGTGTAACATGAAGAACAAGGCAAATTAAACAAGAAAATGAATCATACATAGTGCTTCTATACTGGCTATGTACGACTCCGAAAAAGGGAACAAACCTTTTCTGTCTGACAGGCTCGAGTTACACTGAAAATGTGCAGGAAATTTCTCTGGCAATGTGATTGCACACCACCACACACATTTTCAGAAAGATCAGATTTTCACTCCACAAGATTGCTGCCCATTATGCAGAAAAGAGAAATACTGAAACTCATTATTTCAGTGTTGTGATTGAAATCTATGGCATAGGATGTGCTAATGGCTGTAGCGAGTCTGTCCAAGCCAGCGAGACACACAAGTCTGAATATGTGATGCGTGCTCATGGAGAAATACCAAGAACTCACTCAAAAGTCATTCCATATGTAATATACACACATGGCCTCACAAGCCAAGCAAAGAGGTACAAAAATTTTCTTAAAGACTTTATCTTTCTATTTGGTTAACCTCTGTAGTTTATGCTGCTCCATCGGCCAGCAGCATAGCGTTGGCAGGAGCGCCTGCTATGGGACCTTCTCCAGGTGCAGTGAGGGGACCATTTTGCAGGGACGAGGCCTCACATCTCCTTGTTATCTCTCCCTGCTCTCCGCCTCATGGCCCTGTCACATCTGGTACTTGTCACAACAGTCAGTAAGCCAGTAATAACACTAGGAAAAGAAAATATCTGTGTTTTGCTGCGTAACTGTTCTGCCACTTTTTAGTGAGATGACCCAGCTGAAGGCTGAGGTAGGACAAGGTCTGCAGTGGGACACACAGCCAGGAGCAGGAGGGTGAAACCCTGAGCAAGGTCTGTTCTCAATACTTTGGTTCGTAAAACCATACTTTAAACTGGGATTTCTGTCATATTTAAAAAACAAAACCAAACCCAACACCCTCCCCAAAAGCAAACCCCATAACCTTCCTTTCCTGCTCTGCAAAAGTGTTTTCCAGTGTTATCTAACGATATTATTCAGCTCATTTTTCTGTGATAACTAGGTAAATAGATAAATAGCATAAATACTTGTTACTTTTGTATTATTTTCCTTTCCATAACAAGAAATAGACAGGCTTACTGAGTCTGGAAGAAAAAGCTGTACACAGTTTCTGCAGCCTAAGTTGTGAGGGAATCTCAGAAACAACTCCATGAAAATTAGGGTATTATTTGAATTATTTGAGAAAGTGAGACTGATAGTCAAAAACATTGGCACTAGCTTCTGAACAGCTTCTCCAGCAAATGCAGAGTTCATTGACTTTAATGCAACTTGCTAACTCCAAAGTTGCAATAATACACTGGGCTGGGAACAGTATTTTTAGTTAATGCTGCATAACATTTTCCATCATATGACCCTGTTTTAAGTTGCTTATAGCACACATGCTCATTGTTTTCACAGAAAATGTTCAGGTGCATATTTTTTAAGATTGAAGTTGAGCCACACACAGTGTTTTGTCTGTTTTCTTTTTAAGTAACAACATTGCAACTTGTACCATTGAGGTGTTTGAGCTTTTCCACATTTGCATGCAAGAGCTGAGGTACCCGCTGCAGTGAAGGAGGTATGACTTCCAAGGCTCAGGCCATTGTATTCTGCTATGTGGAAAAACATCCAATTCGCCTGAAATGTTAAGCCACTAGAAAAGGTTTATCTGTTACATGCGCCCAGCAAAATTGGTGACAGACCCTCCCTTCCATGCACTCCTTCTTCGTGGTGTTCGATGTGAGCAGCGGCTTCAGCACCAAAAAAACAGCACTGGCAAACTTGTATGTTTGTCATACATGTCATATTTGTATGCTCTCAGTGGTCTCCCTGCCCAAGAGCAGAAAATGGCCCGAGCACAAAGCTGAGAACTGACTAGGAAGGAAAGAGAGCTGGCAGGTACAGCAGAGGTGGAAAGGAGGCCACGAGGAAAGCCAGAGGAGAGAGGGACTACAGAGTAGAAGAGGCAAGGATGGTGAAAAAAAAACACTGGAAAACATGGGATGCCAGGCCTGGACAGACAGATGAGGGTTGCTAGGTCTTTGTTTTCCATTAAGTATATAGAAAAATTCTGTGTAATTTTCAGGTGGCTTGTTGACAGAGAAGAAATACTTTTAGTGGTACCCATTATGCCATTAATTCAAGTGAGAGGTCTCTGCCAGGATGTAATGGTTTTAACCTTCCTCACAGACACTTAAAAATCAGTCCATCCCAAGAAATCTCTGTATTTTCCCTCACTGTTACCAGGGAGGGGTGTTCTTTTATTTTTTTTTTTTTAAGGAACTTATGTTAAGCAAAGCCGTAATAAAAGAGCAAATCAAGTACTCAGAAACAAGACGATTCCTGAATTAATGTCATTCAAGCAAATGTAATTTTTATGTCCTTGTGCAATGCTAGACAATTTGCTCAAATCAGATTTTCCAGACATATTCACTAATTGGGCATTTCTCATTGTCTGGATGCTTTTTTCTCAAATCAATTCAAGCGGGATGCAATAATTCACAGCAGTGGAAGCCGTTCATTGAATACATCAAGTTCTATTAAAAGAATCTAAGTAATTCTAATTCACTACTTTCCTAACATCCACGTTTTCACCCAAACTTAAAGTCTAATTAACACCAAAAAAAGTGTAAAGCAGTTTTCAGGCTAGTCTGGTCCATTTATAAATTTTAGAGATCTTTGAAAACACATCTAAAAAAGTTACTAGTTATCTTTCTGAGGTGGGAAATTTCTGAACACAGAAGTTATAAGAGCAAGATTATTGTAAGAATATTTACAATAATGTCCCTAATGTCTGTTCTCTTTATTCAATTATTTTTAATATAAGCCACATATTGAGCTTTTTAAACAAAATCTTCAATTCCATTGGTAAGACACAGTTAAGCAAATTGTATATAGGAGGGTCAATCAGAAAGAAATTGGTGATTCTGAGAAGTAGGCCTGAGTGCAGAAATAATGACCAAGAAGACTTAATGCCATAGGAGATCTCTTCCAGCCGTGTAGATGACAGACTGCCAGCAGGAGAGTCAGCAGGCACAACAAGCTCTTTTGTGGGAATATTACCTTTCTATTTAACAGCATAGAAAGAAATACCTATTTCTAAGTGAGTCGCAGAACTTAACTAGATACAGGAAAAGAAAAAACAACTTACTTTAAAAGGTGAGTTACCCAACAAAAAAAACTAAAGGCTGTTGCAGTATTTGTGGTCTGAAAGATTTTAGTGCCAGCACCAAATGTTCTAAAGCTATGGACCTTGTCAAGAAAAAAACAACAGGGATACACTTCAAAACTTAATTAGAGGGAATCATACCTCCAGGTCCCCACAGACTGTGCCAGTCTACATCAAAATCAAGAACTTATAAAAATATCTTAAGTAGTTTCTGATTTCAAAAGAAAGATGAAGTACCTCAGCAAGTTTGCTGATGACACGAAA
>NW_010110641.1:0-210 GCF_000699245.1 Pterocles gutturalis
CACTCGGGAAGAGCCGCTAACCGGCACCCGGGGAGGCTCTGCCCGGGCGGCGGGGCACAGGCACCGCGGAGCCCCCGGCAGCTGGCGAGGAAAGGAAACGGGTGTGAAACGGCCCCGGGAAGGGGAGCACCGTTGGTCCTTGGACACCGCGGGGTTTGGTGCTTAGACACAGACACCCAGAGGCAATAGGTGTGAACTGGCTGGGGGGGG
>NW_010110641.1:229-1669 GCF_000699245.1 Pterocles gutturalis
TGGGCAAAGATGCTTCACAGCTAGCTTGTTTCAGTCAAACACATTGTTGCTATTTAGTTTCCCAGCTCCCAAGCTTCCCCAGGTTGAAAAAGAGAGACCTCATTTCATAGAATCACAGGATGGTTTGAGTTGGGAGGGACCTTAAAGATGGTCTAGTTCCACGCCCCTGCCATGGGCAGGGACACCTCCCACTAGCCCAGGTTGCCCAAAGCCTCATCCAGCCTGGCCTTGAACCCCTCCAGGGATGGGGCATCCACAGCTTCTCTGGGCAACCTGGGCCACTGCCTCACCCCCCACACAGGAAAACATTTCTTCCTCACATCTCATCTCCATCTCCCCTCTTTCAGCTTAAACCCATTCCCCCTCATCCTGTTCCCCCACCCCCGATCCAGAGTGCCTCCATTTAGTTATCTGAGTCAAAAACACATGCAGAACAAGAGCAAGGGCTGGTTCATCCATCGTTTGGAAGAAGGTAGGAGGATTAACTGGGTCATAAAAAAACCTTTTGAAAAGATGATGAGCATTGCAGAACAGCCCGGGGAGGCAGCAGTACTCTCGTACCTCCCCCAGGACTCCCCTCACCCATTGCAGAGCTGGGCACAAACATGTCAGAGCTGCAGGGCCACATACCTGGGGCTTGCTCCACGCATGGGGGGCTTGGGGCTCTGGGTGTGCCCATGGGGCTCCTTCACTCATTGTGAGCAGGACTGGGAAGGACAGTACTGGGCAGGCACCCAATAGCGCTGCCAGCGCAGTGGTTTCCAGTTTGGTGCATGCAAAACAAACATGTTGTGTGAAGCTAGCAGCCCTATGGGCTCAGACACTGAAGCCGCCATCCCATGCACATCCCCACAGTCACATTTGCCACATGGGATTTTAACAGGACTCTTTGGAAGAGTGAGCAGAGAAGCAGGGCTCTGGTCTCAGCAGTTCTTCTCCAGTGCAGGGTTGTTCTCCTGACACAAAGAGCTGTGCCCCAGCTTGCAGCAAATCCCCCCCACCCTTCACCAGTTCCAAACCCAGCTACAGGCTGCCTGTGTGCTTGTTGGATTAAATCAAAGCTTGGGGTTCACCCCTGCAGAGATCGCAGCCCCTCCCAGAGATGCATTTCACTCTCTGGGCACAGCAACACTCCCCTTACCTGCCTTCCCAGAGAGCTGCTGGTATCTAGGGAATAATCTTTGCTTGTAAAGTGGTCCAGTTGGGATGGCAGCACCCACCACTGAGAAACTGCCATCCCAGGGTGAGAGAAGTCCCCCAGCACCCCCCATCTCACCTGCCTCCAGGAGCACCCAGCCACCTCTCCCCAGGGCAGGCTCCCTGCCATCCCCCTCCCCACACTTACAAGGAGGTACAAGCACCCCAGCAAGGCAACACCCCTCAAAACCAGCCCTGACACCAGCCTATAACCCCAGTTACCCCCCTGCTTTCCCACCCAGG
>NW_010110641.1:1700-3714 GCF_000699245.1 Pterocles gutturalis
AGGGCCCCCCGGCCCCGCTGCTGAGACAAGACCCTCTGCAACAAGCCTCACCCCCTGCCTGGGGGGAACAGGAGGGCTGGGAGCACACCCCACCCTGCCAGCCCCCCCAGAGAACCCCAGAGGTACCTTACAGCTGCACACAAACACACAGAGCTGAACAGGCACCCAGGGTATTTGCTAGAGGTAAATATTGACATGAGGGACCTCAGAGAGGCACAGCCCAGCAGCTGAGACAGCAAAATGGATTTTTTTTTTTTTTTCAATCTGCTGTACTCTCCCACATAATCCTCCCAGGCTCCAGCTCTCCTAAACTGCAACTCAGCCCTTTTGTTGGGAACCTGTGCTCCTTCTCCAGCTGAAACCATTTGGCTGCTGGTGGAGCTCAGGTGGCTCTGCCTGTCCCTGGTGCAGGCAGGCCTGTCCCCTGTCCCCTGCCCCCCGCCTGCCTATGAAGCCCTCCCCAGGGTCAGGGCCATGGGGATCAGTGTTTTGAAGCAAGCAATAAATTCCTGAGATGTGTAAGATTCATTTGAACATTAAAGCTGTGGAGGCAAATCAGCTGAGACAAACTGAATGTTTTCCTGGCTCCATGTGTCCTGGGACACACAAAAACCTGGGAAAGATGAAGATACCCCAGGAACAGCCTGTATCTGGGAGGTTTGCGCTGGGAAGAACTGGATGCAATGGGAAACACACTGGTTTTCCAAGGGCTGGAGACACATTCAGCCACCCACTGGTGGGAGGGGGAGTCCAGGCCATCGCTGAGGGCAGGCAGGGTGGGCACGTCTCTGGGTCATTTATCCCTTGCACAGGCATTTAAAGAAAAAAAACTGTTTTATTTAAAGTCCCAATGCTTTGGAATAAAGGCTGGAGCATGCCTGGGCGCTGGCAAGTAAATCCCTCTTTGTGCAGGGGTGGTTAAAGAAGTGCAAGCACAGAAGAGATATGGAGCGCCCTGAGAAGGACACGGGGACTTTGGTGGCAAAATACATCTTGGTCCCCAAGCATGACACCCCCCTCCAGAAGCACATTTCCCCCGACACATCATTTGTTAACGTTTTGATGGCATAAGGGTTGTTCACATGGGTTGTTTACATGGGTTTCATCCCTGTGCCCTGGGATGCGGGGACGGGAGCGAGCATGATTTGCAGTGTCACAGACTTTGTGTAGTGCTGGAGGGTACAGAGAGGGGACAAAGCAGGGCAGCAGAATTATTCAGTGTTTTTCACCTTCGTTGTTGTGGCTGGCTCATACCCCCCTGAGCATCACTGCCCATATTTCGGGAGACACCACACATGTCCCTATAAACACCAGCTCTAGCTGCGATGGTTATTTTTATTGCAGAAGCACTCTTAACCTCTCCCCAAAACAAGGGAGTGCCCAGTGCAGCCCGGGGAGCCGCAGGCAGCCCTGCCCCGAGGAGCTGGAGCTCCAACCAGAGCCGATAACACAGTGGAGGAAAATCCAGTGCTGACTTCCTGGTGTTGCTGGGATTCAGAGGGGAAGGGTTGGGAGCCACGACGCCTGCAGAGCTGGTGGCAGAGGTGCCTGGCAGTTCTCCCAGGAAAATTCCGAAGCGATCCTCCTGCGCGGTGGCTGCTGCGGCAGCGTTCATGGTTGTGTGGCTTGCTCTGGTTTCAGAAGATGTGAAGGCAACTGGAAGACCCCTTCCTTCCCCCCAACGCTCTCTGCCTAAGGGGACGCCGGGCGCCGAATAGCAAGGAACTTGCCCGGTATCGCCCTTGCCTCTATCTTGAACCATAGGGAGGATAAATCCGTCTCCTCGTAGTCGCCATCGAGCTGGAAGGTGAAGCTCTGGAGCAGGTTGGTGAGGAAGAGGAAGAGCTCCATGCGGGCCAGGGCCTCTCCAGGGCACATCCGCTTCCCTGGGGACAGAGAGGTGGAGGTGAGCGCCGGGCTGATGGTTCCATCCAGCGCTTAGGGAAAAAAGGGCATAAAAGGATAGCGAGGAAGCTCAGATGAAGGGTATCAATCGGTGCCAATCTCTATTCCT
>NW_010110641.1:3745-15787 GCF_000699245.1 Pterocles gutturalis
CCTGGGTGCGGAGCCGCTGCGGGCAGGGAGCCGGCAGAGCCGATGTGCAGGGCTGTGCACTGACCTGCCGAGAAAGGCATGAAGGCTTCGCGCTTCCTGAACTCGCCGTTCCCATCCAAGAAGTGGCCTGGGTTGAATTCGTTGGGGTTCTCCCACTGGGTTGGATCCGTATGCACGGAGGAAAGTACGGGAATAACAACTGTGTCCTGCAGGAGAGGGACGGGCAGGGGAGCAAGGAGGGACATCAGCACCATGATATAGGGCTCTGCTGCCATGGATGAGCAACTGGGGGGCACGGGGGAGCGCAGGGGGGCTGAGTGCACACCCCCGTGCCCACCCAGTCCTCCTGTGGGGAGGTAGTCTGGAGTGATGGCTCTGTGCCTGGCAGGGACAACTAATGTGGGGTCTGCTGTCCCCATGGTCCTGCCGGTCTCTGTGCAGCTCCTGAGACAGAAATTATTGAGTTATTCCCACTGATTTGTGTTAAAACCCCTCTCAGTGCACAAAGTCCAAATGAGGGAGGTGTTCCTTCAGGGTGGGTGTTGTACAAAACACTTGCTGTCAATCCTGGACTGGTGCTGTCCCCAGATCTATCATGGGGTAGGGGTCCCCATGCTGGGGCAAGCTCAGCAGCTCTGCACATCTCCCCGGGTGGAAAGACATGTTTTCCAGGACAGGCAAGGGACATGGGAAGGTGGGCAGCAGCGTTCACCTCCCTCTACTCCTCCGCTAAAAGCTTATCTCCATCTCCCCCCTCCGAGGATTGGGAAAGACCCAGGACCTTCCAGAGTGAGCAAACAGTCCAGAGGCAAAGGCGAATCTCATTCAAACCCTCCCTGCCACCCCTCCCCTCGGGGACATGGAGAGTCCGGGGACATGGAGAGTCCGGGGACACGGAGAGTCCAGGGCCACCATGTCTACCTTGGGGATGGTGTGGCCCTTGAACACGATGTCCTGCGTGGTCATCCGCGGGAAGTTCTCAGTGCGGTTATTGTGGTAGCGCTGCAGCTCGTGGACCACCGCGTTGGTGTAGGGCATCCTCAGCCTGTCCTCCGTGCTGGGGGCGCGGCCGGCGCCCACCACTGCCTTGATCTCCTCTTGGACCTTGGCTGGGGAGAAGGCAGCGTGGAGCTGCAGTGCTCGCTGGGCAAAACCCCCCATAATTTCTGACTGCCCCCCATGGACACCTGTCCTAGAGCCAAAGGGTGATCTAGCAGAGGGGGAACAACCCTGCATACCCCCTTGTAGAGACCAGAAAGAGGATCTCTGTCCACAGACCTCCCTGGGTCAGGCAGGTTCAAAACATCTCTCATAGACCAATCTGGGGCCAGCTGCACAGGCAGGGATGGAGAAAAGGGAGCAGGGACCCGGATTCCTCTGGCCTGCGTGAACCTGTGTGTAATGGCTGTCACCCTTGGGTGACTCATGCAGGATGGTTTTGGTGTCCCCCCAAACAGAACCCTCCAGGGCTGGCACTGCCTGTCTGCACCTTGGCTGCACCGTGACCTCCTCGGGCACAGGGAGCAGCCGCATTTTGCTGTTCCTCACCTTGAATATGGGGGTGTTTTGCCAGGATTAGGAGGAAGAAGACCAGGGTGTTGCTAGTAGTCACTGTCCCAGCACCAAACAGGTCGAATACTGACATGACCAGGTCTTCGTCGCTGTACATGTTCTCTGGGCTGAGCTTGTCCTGCAAGGATGCAGTGGGGAGGGCATTCAGCATCGTCTGGGTGATTCTCCAGTCTGCAGCCAGGTCTGGAGGGCAGCCCTCACCCCCCTTTGCACCACCGCTACCTTCTCCCCTCTCGTAAGGAAGCAGTCGATGTAGTCTCGGGGGCAGCTGGGGTCCAGCGTCTGCTTGTGAAGCTCGACTCTTTCTCGGATGTAGTCCTTCAGCTTCTCGCACTCAGCCAGGGATTTCTTGTGCGGCCCCGGGAGGCGGAGCATGATGCTGGGGAAGGTGTTGTAGACCTGTGAACGGAGGAGGCACAGCAGGGGTTGGATGCCTAGATGGAGCCTCCCACACCTTCCCTCAAAGCCGTGCTGTCCCATCAAAGCCAAGGAGCCACCCAAAGCCAAGGAGCATCCCTCCACCGCCCGGGCGTGTCAGACGTGAGGATGCTGAGCACAGCGAGGATGCCTACCATGGCGACGGGGGAGACGAAGAAGCTGATGTAATTCCCGATCATGTCCAGTAGCTCCAGAAAGGCCGTGTCGCTGTAGCTGTAACGGCTCCCAAAAACAACGGAGCAGATCACGTTGGAAACTGCATGTCTGAACATTGTCATCGGCTCAAAGGCATTGCCTGCAGCCACAGAAGAGGCAGGAGAGGCATCCAAGAGTCAACAGTTAATAAATAACATGGCAAACACCCTTCCTCCCCCTTCAAGCCCCTGTCCTTTGAACTACGAGCCCTGGTTGAATCTGCTGGGTTGAAGAGCCAAAGCAAAGACCCCTCCTGAGCTGTGGGCTCCTGCATCTACCTGCCTGCTCCCAAACCTCTCCCCAGTGGTTGGGATTGAGGAAAGAAGAGGCTTCTCCAGGTGCTTTGGGCTCCTGCAGAGCATCTCCCTACGGCAACCAGCCCTTCACCAGCTCCACACATCAGAGGCAGCGGAGCCAACCTATGACCAAGCTTCCAACTCCTCCTGTATTCAGGAAGCTCCAGAAGCGGCAGCGGGACTGGCAGCGGCTCAGTTTTACTGGGGAGGAGGACATCACCCTGATAACCCCAGTGTCGCTGGGGCAGTGTCTGCATTCTCAATGCCACGCAATTTAATTTCCTATTTCTGTCCTTTTGGCATGAAATGTTCCTCAGTGGTTGCCACCAGCTGCACCAGTTCAGGAGCCCTTTCTCTACAAGGATCATCCACACCAGCCATTGCAAACAGCCTCAGGGACTACCAGTGTCCTGTGAGGCCACTGTGTGTCCTCCATCTGCCCTGGGGGCTGGGGTAGGCAGGACCCACTTCACCTTCCAGTTTTGCCAGCCGTTCCACCAGGTGCTGGGCTTCCTCCTGCACCCGCTGCGACATGGAGCTCTTCCCCATCCCAAAGTCCCGCAGGGTGCTGAGCGTGAACCTTCGCAGCTCCCGCCACTTCTTCTCGTTGTTGGAGACAATACCTGGAGGGAGGCAGTGGAGACCACTCACCTGCCCGCCCCACCACTCCTCCATGGGAACGGGGAACCCTGAGCCCAGCTGAGGAGCAATCAGGCGGCAAGCCAGGGAATGACCCTGGTGTGTGCACAGTGTCCAGCAAAGGCTGAGGATCAGTACAGAAACTCAGAACAAAGCTGGAATGGGGCAACTGGAGGACAAGGGGTAATGGATTTAAATTGGAAGAGGGGAGATTGAGATGAGATGTGAGGAAGAAATGTTTTCCTGTGCGGGGGGTGAGGCAGTGGCCCAGGGTGCCCAGAGAAGCTGTGGATGCCCCATCCCTGGAGGGGTTCAAGGCCAGGCTGGATGAGGCTTTGGGCAACCTGGGCTAGTGGGAGGTGTCCCTGCCCATGGCAGGGGGTGGCACTGGATGGGCTTTAAGGTCCCTTCCAGCCCAAACTATTCTGTGATTCTATGATTCTGTGCTGTCCTCGGACAAGAGGCTTAATAGTAGGAGAGAGTTGCAGAGCGGGAAATGGGAGTTTGAGGTCTTGGGTGCTGACTCCTTCCCTAGACTCGAGCATGGCCAGCTGCAGCTGGGGATGTTCTGCTCACCTAGAGCAGTGTCTAGAAGAAATCCAGACACCTACCATAATCATTTGACAGCTCCGTCAGAAGCGGTATTTCAGGTCTCCCTCCAAACTCCTCGGAGTGGCCCAGCAGAGCATCCTTCACCGCCTCGTACCCGCAGAGCACCACCACCGGCTTTGGCCCCAGCCAGACAGTGAAGATGGGGCCGTACCTGCTGCTGAGCTGGCGGAGGACGGGAAAGCTGCAGTGAATGAGGGTCCCGCACCCCAGCCCTTTGTTTCAATTTAAATTGGGTCTCGTGGCCCCAACGCTGGTGAATTGCCGGGTGGGGAGGGGAAGCGCCTCCCTCAAAGCCAATGTTCTTGCCCTGCTCCCATCCCAGCCCTGTCCCCACTGCGGTTCTGATCCCAGTGCCACTTTGGGGGTTCAAAGCATTGTCCCCAGGAGGCAGCTCTGGATGGCAGCAGTGCTGCAGCCCGGAGAGGGTTCAGTGTCACTGCCATGTGTCCCTTACAGGAGGAGGGAGACTTCAACAGCAGTATTGATCGTGCTCCTGGTAGCACGGATTTAGGCAATTTTGCCAGAGCAAGAGAAGAGGGAGGGAAAAAGAGAAAAGCAAAGTAGGAAAAGAGTCACCTGCATGATTCCCCTTTTGTTTTGGCACGGGACATTCGTGCTTTCTCTCCTGCTGGGACTGGGAGCGAGTCTGGCACTGCCAGCTCTTCTCTTACCTTCTGGTAGTTCTTGTAGAGGGGCAGGACGTCCTTTTGCCATAGGTTGCCCAAAATGGGACATGGGGTTGGTCCAGGAGGCAGCTGGCTTCTCTTCATGTTGCTTCTCCAGAACAGGAAACACAGGATAGAGAGGAGGGTGACCAGCACCCCGGCCAGTCCAGCATCCATCCTTGCCCGTGCTGCTGAGCAGGAAAAAAAAAAAATAATTCCCCCTCCAGGGAGAAAAGTCTCAACTGAGCAGTGAGCAGAGAGGAGCCAAAATCTGCTGCCTCTGCACTTCCCTGTGCTCTATATAAGCACAGCCCTTCCCACATTCCAAGGGTCATCCCCTGCGTGTCCCCCCCGTCACTCTCCGGGCGGTCGGTGACACAGAACACAGGTTTCTCCTGGACCAGCACGTACCTGGCACTGCCGTGTTGTATCACGGGTCTCAAGGGGGTGATGTGAGGTGCTGGGAGCATTGCAAAACCCGCAGGCATGCCGGGGGAGGTAGTGGCTCTCCCCTCCCTGCGTTGCTGAGTCAATTTTTGCTCGGTGCTCCCTTTTGGTGATGTGTGACGGAAGAAGTTGTCACCGTCCTGGCAAAAGCTCGCATGGCACCACCAGGTCATTGCACATTTTGTCACTGCTTTGCTTACCAGAGCAATGACCCAGGAGGGGACATTCTTGTAAACGGAAACTGAGGCAGCCCGAGACCACGGTGTGCATGGCTGGTCGGGTCCGTATTGGGTGTAGGTTAGGTGACAGTTTCCCATCAAACCCCTTTCTGATGGAAAATGAGTCAGTCCTGGGAAAAAGAACAATTTTCTTCTGAAATATTTTGGGGCTCCACTTGGGTTTTGGAGGAATGTCACCCCAAGGTGATGTTGCAGTCGTGGGGTTTACTCTCTCCTGGGCTTCTCCAGCCTCCTCGGGGCTCCTCTGATGCTTTTGAGCATCTTGCTCTGAACACCAGCACATCTGGCTGCATGTGAGCACATCTGGTGCTGGTTCAGCCACCAAACTGCTGGTTGAGAGCGCTGGCAAGCCGGTTCCCAGCAAAGGGTGCCGAAATGGCAGGAGGACAGGGCTGGAGGAAAAGAGAGAGGAGGTTTGAGTTCAGGCTGGTCTCTGCAGCAGAAGGACACCCTCGGCAGAGGCGTTGAATGATGTTCCCTGAGAGGAGCCGGAATTACAACACTCACCCAGGGCAGAGCGAGGAAACATCCCCCAGCAGCCAGCCGCAGGAGGGACGGCAGAGCCAGGGCTGCCTTTGGCTGATGGGAACAGCCAGGACCTCTGCCCTTGCAGCCTTTCTTGGCCACGTAGCAGGGCAGTTCACGGGTACCAGGGATGCTCGATGCTGCTGGCCAGGCTCATCCCAGCTGGGCTCTGGGGGATGCTCTCCATGGCCCTGGTGAGATTCCTTATCCAAACCTATACCAAATCTCTCTCACATCACCCAAAAGCAACTGGCGATGAACCTTCCACAGCCCTGGGACTGCTCCTTTTCAATATTTCGATGTTTTTCCCCCTGTCCTGTGCTGCTGGGGGGGAGGAGGGGGCTCCACCAGCACCCCGAATGCACAGGGAGGTTGGGGGGAGAGGGCAGTGGTGGCTGGAGGGGCAGCCCCACAGCGGTGCCAGGAGCCCCGCAGCAAAGAGCCACAGGGGCTGAGGCCAGGAGGGTACTGTGACTCACCTGTTTACCCTGTCCCATCCTGTCCTGTCCCTGCCCTTCCCACAAATTGCTCTAAATTCTTGGCTTGGGTGCCGGCAAGCGGGGAACTTTGCTTGGGGAGGTGATGTAGTGGCCGGGATTTTGGCAGGGGGTGAACAGCCTCTCGGTGACTGACACCGGTTTTTCCATGGCAGCCAAACCATACAAAGGAATCACTCGAACAACAGGAAAAGAAACATCCGTGGGGATTCATTTGAGCTGCAAAGTTTAAATCCAGTGGAAAATTCCCACTTCTGCGGGCGAGCTCAGGCAGAGCCCGTGGCCGCCTGCCTGGACACCGACAGCAACACTCATTGCTCCAGCAGGTTTTTTGGAAGTTGAATGTCTCTAATGCAACCAAAAAAAAGAGCATTATTGTATTCCATTTTATTAATGAAATAGAGAAAACAAACAAATCACCCTGGGATTTGTGAGTCCACGTCACCAGACAAGATGTTTAACAAGAAATAACTCCCAGGGATGATGAAACTTTGCCTTTGCCTTCTTGCACTGCTTGTTGGAACAAAGTGCTTCAGCACTTTCTGGGGCTGGGACCTGCCGGGAGCCCAAACCGCTTCGTGTGGACCCAGAGCCATTGTCTTTCTACAGATTTTCTGATAAGGGCTCCTGGAGAGCAGGGGTCTGGAGAGAAGCGGGATGCTGCAAGGCTTTGGGATCCCTTCAGGAGCAGCTGGTGAGACCTTTCTGCCCCAAAACCTAAAACAGTAGGGACAGGTCAGCAAAAACCCACATGCATAGCCCCATGTGACATGACCAAAAAAGAGGAGAATGTTTTGACTTCTAAAAAGAAATAAAAATCCATTTAGAGATTGCCAGTGCCTTTGGATTTTAATTTGAAGTCATGTTTTGGGACAAAACTCACACAGAAATAACGTGTAAAAGCGTTCGGGGAGCAGAGCAGCCCAGGCTGGCCCCACATCTGCTCCCAGAGCACAGGGAGATGTCTGGTCCCAGCTGTGCCTGGTCCTGGGGCCAGGACGGAGACATTTCTGGAGACTTCTGGTCCACAGGCTTCCAAACACAGCCTTCGTGGCAGCGCCGATGGATGGCTGTTACACCGGGCGAGGTGCCAGCCTGGGCTTTCCAGAGCCTGTCCTACCTCCACGCCCTCCTCCTCCCACCCTTCAGCTGAACCCATTTCCAAGGCTGGTGCCCAGATCCCACCGTGGGTATGAGGCAGAGCTGGTCCTGTGGGTTCCCCTCATCTCGTGCTTTGCTTCAGCTCAGCTGGCTTGGAGTAAGCTGTGACACTCACACTAAGGCAATTAACGTTATCCTAATGCAATTTTTCCCTGCCAGCAGCCCAAAGCCTCTGGAGGTGCTCTGCCCACCCCAGGGTCTCGACTGTGCAGAACGAAGGATGCGTAAAAATAGCTGCAAACCTTTTTCATCTCTCCCCCTTTCCCCTCTGTAAGCCCAGGGGTGAGATGGCCCCGGCACCCGCCCGCTGCGCAGCCCAGGCCAGCTAGTGACTGAGCTGGGAGTATTTTTGGTCACTCTTAATAATGCAGCAGTCCTCCCTGCATCCGAGTCTGGCTGTAATTAGAAGGCCAGTGTCATTTGTCATCGCTGTCACCTCCTCTCACTGGGATGCAGCTCCACAGTAGCATGATGCTAAAGCCCCTTTCATGCTGCGGGGGCTTGTTTCTGGGTTTTTTTATGGGATCCCACAAGAAAATCCCATTTTACACCACTGACCAACCCAGACCTGCCCTGGCGTGATTTGTCTCCGTAACAGAAATGTGATTTATGTGGTCCCAGGGCTTTCTCCAGGGTGAGGCAGGCAAAGTGATGGAGTTTAACCCGCCCACTGTCCTCGTGCTGCCAGTCCTCACCGGTGTGTCCCCACCGAGGTCCCCGTCCGAGCTGCCCGCCGTGGTGGCTGCTGGTTGGGGATGCAGAGCATCAGCTTGCCGTGGTCCAAGCTCCTGCTGACCAGCCCAGCAGCACAGCCACCGAGCTGGGCTTTGGGCTTTGAGATACCCACAGACCCAACCCTGTGCCCTTGGAGGAGCGTCAGGCCCTTCCTTCATCCATCTGCACGTCACGGTTAACCCAACAGGAGGCTGGGCTGGTTTTCCATGGCTTGCTCATCGCCCCACGAGGAGGACGAGGCTTTCTCCAGTGCCTGTGTTTCTTCTGGTCCTAATGTCCATGAAACACCTCAAGGGTCTCTGGGAGCCCTGCGGGACACCAGGGACAGGTCCTGCTGCAAGGGGGGGACAGGCAGGTGGTCCCGCCTCCCGTCTTGCTGAGTAGGAAGATGCAATTAAAGCGGAAAGATGAAGCAATTCCCATTTGCATTCAATCAATGTCGTCATCAGCTGGCTTCTGGTCTACCCATGGGTTTAGTTTTAATACAGGAGCAACAGCTACAGTGTGGGGAACAGCCGTGGGAAGGACAATGGTTAATCAGGGACTGCCAGCCTTCATTCTGGTTCCTTGAGCAGTCAGAAAAAAAGAGAGAGACAGACGTTTTGCCGTTAATCAGGGCTTGCACAGGAGGCGGATGAAGGCAGGCTGGGTTTGAGGTGCCCTGCAGCATCACCCTGCTCCAGAGCCATGCACATCGAGGGCAGAGTGCCCTGAAGGTTGCTCAGCCCGGGGGAGCCGGGCGTGAAGACAGCCCCAGTATCTATTCATATGTGGCCGGAGACAGGTGCCGATGGAGCACAGTCCTGGTCTGCGGGTGCCCTGTCCCCACGCTGTGAATCACGGAACCCGGACGAATCGCCAGCGGGTGGAAATGCATCCCCACCGCGGGAAACCATCCCAAGTGCCGCGTTTGCAATTGAACTGAAAAAATGTGATTAAACTTTCTTATAACATTTTAATTTTTAATCTACCCAAGCTGCCTGTCTGCTGTGTGTCAGCCGCAGCCGGGCACGAGGAGTTGGGGGCAGCTGGGAGGGATTTACAGCCGCACGGGGCGCATCCAGCATGGTCACCGCTGGCTTAATTCCACAGCATTCACCCCTCCGTGATTCCCTGGGGAGCAAGGCTGGCTGTGCCAGGGAGGATCACTCTGTGCTGCTCGTGCCGGCTCTGGGTTGTGCCCAAAAGGTGCCATTCTGTGCTCGAGTCACTCTGGAAAAGGATCCCAGCCCTCCCCGTTGCCCTTGCTCCTAATGGGACCAGTTCAACTGGTCCCACTCCCAGTTCTCGGTAAACACAGATCTATTTTTAAACAAGATGATGCAGATTTCCAGGGTGGGTTGCCTTGTGAGTTGCCGATCAGAACATGCCAGGAGCCCCAGTACCATCCAGAAGTGTTTGGAGAGAGCGAATCTTGTGCCGTGAGCATGGGAAATTAGCTGAGCCTTGCTGTGCAGAAAATAGCGAGATGGGCATCCCAGCGGGGATGTGGTGAGCTGTTATGAAAATCATTTAAAGGATGTAAAATTCATGGGATTTCTTAAAACAGCTGCACTGCCCTGAAACCTCCCCATCCTGCTGTTCATCATTCCTGGAATAATTATGGAGAAGAAAAATAATCCCTTCTCTGCAACCTTGTAGACACGCCACGTCCTTATCCAGGGCACGGCGTCCCTTTGCTCTGTGCGTGTGTGTATTTACCGCATCTATAGACCTCAGTAAAATATGTTAATTCCAAGAAAGGGAAAAAATAGCACTTGCACTTGACACGTCTGAGTGTGATGCTTACACCCTCCCGAGAGCGTCTGGGAGAGATGCAGCCGGAGCCGGGCTGGTGACCTGCCACTGGCACCGTATCCCTGCAGAGGGGACAGCATGCTCCCTGGGGACAGGGAGAACCTCCGCAGCCTGGAAGCACAAAAACCTTCCTCTGTGTTTCTGCAAGAGGTAACAGGTCCTGGGCTTGGGGCTCGGGGCTCCCTGCCCCTTTCCTCCAGGCGGGGAGGGCAGAGTGATGCTCGGTGTGCCCTGTGTAACCGACCTGTATCACTCTGGGTTGGGGACAAGGGGATCGGATGTTGCTATGTCATCCAGGTCCCCTCTCCCAGGGGATTTAGCCCTTGGCATCTGTGTCACCGCCAGCCACAGGCAGGGCAGGAGCCACCAGCACAGCCCTGAGCGGCAGCGTCACTCCTTACCCGTCCCAAAAGGGACAGTTCCGGTGCCATCTGCGGCGTGGCGGGATGGGGATGGCGGAGCCAGGGGAGCAGATGGCCAGTGGAGTGGAGCTGCCCTTCCCCAGCGAGCAGCTCCGGGGCATGGCAGCGTGCCAGGCGGCAGCAGCCAAATCCCAGCCGGAGTAAGGAGGAGAGGGATGCGGTACCGCCGGCATCGCAGCAGAGCCCTGCTGCTGGGGAATTTGCTCTTTTGTTGCTTCTTGGTTCCCGAATGATTATTTACACTTGCATGGGAATAAAGCAGAGAGTGGAGAGTCTGGTGCCTCCTGGTTTTTGGGGAACAGCGTCCTGGGGAGGATGGAAGCTTGTGCTCCAGCAGAAGTTTGTCTACAGGGGTTTGGTGGCAGCTGTAGGACGGGGGGGGCCAGTCAGGTCACCCCAGGCTTGCCCACAGCAGGAGGGTCCCCGCCGACCAAATGACAAGGGATGGGACCTCCTGCCAGCTCTCTGGCCTCTTCCACTGCTCCCCACCTCCCTCTCCTCCTGTTTTCCTGCTGCAGGGATCGCACAGACACCGCTTCCATCGCGCCCTTCGTTATCGCTGCCTCCTGGAACACAGCACAGGGAAATATGATTACAGCCCTTTCGCAGGGGAACTTATCAGCTGGACAAGGATGCTGGGAGAGAGCATCCTTGGTGCTGGCAGGGCTGTCACCAACACGGCAGGAGCTATTGCTCCTGGGACGGTCACACCACGTAGCCCAAGCACGGTGCTCACCGAAGCCCGAGCAGAGGCACAGAGGGATGTGACATTCACTTGTGCCGTGTTTTGGGAGCAGGTCGGGGCATGGAGGGATGGATGTGGGTCAGGAGCTGGACCTGTGGGCAGGGGACACTGGGCCAGTGCCCGGGTCACGTCAGGGCTGTTAACAATCATCTGGTTTCCACTAAAAGAGGCTGCTGTGATGCTGATTTGCTTTGACCCATCTGGGCCAACACTATCTGATCTTGGAGGGTCAATGGCACCGAGGTGGTGGGGGGTGGATGGGAGGGACAGCTCGGTCACCGTGTGTGCGAGGCAGGAGGGTTAGAGCCAGCAGCAAGCTGGGGTGGTCAGAGTGCCCTTCCTGGCACCAGTGTGTTGGTGTAGGTGAGAAGAACCCACCCTGAGCGGGGTTTTGGAGCCGCCTCTGGGCCAGGAGGAGGTGGGAACCATGGCTGTGTCCTGCAGGGATTTTCCCAGGGTTGTGTCCGTGGGTTTTACCCTCCCTGCTCCAGGGAAAGGCTGTAAGCTGTCTCTCCAACAATGGCTCAACACATCACACAGTGGCAACCTCAGCTCTGAACTCTGCAGCTCTCTGTACCTCTTCAAAGAACCAAAATTCTCTCTGTCCACCCCCAGACACCCCATAAAATGTCCCCCTTTGCCATCCCACATAACGGTGCAATTAAGAGTGGACAAATAGAGAGAAAAAGCACCAAGCCTGCACCAGCTGGTGCCAGGGGAGGTGCCGGGAGCTCCCTGGCTGGTTCCTAAGCCAGGCTGTGCCCCGTGATGCACAAAAGCATCACAGCACACAGGGAGGAGAGGCACCCCTGGGTGCAGCCCCCTGCCCTGCTCCCATGGGCACAGCCCCCGGGGAAGACCCCACACTGGGCACCACCAGAGGCTTTGGGTGGCTGCAGGGGGAGCCCCGGTCCCTTGTCCCCATCCCGCTGGCTGGAGGTGCTTGGGAGCCGCTGAGCAGAACTGGAGCTTCCTCCTAGTATCTCATCTCAATCTCCCGTCTTTCAGCTTAAAGCCGCTCCTCCTCCTTCTGTCCCTGCACCCCCTGATCCAGAGC
>NW_010110642.1:0-20444 GCF_000699245.1 Pterocles gutturalis
TAGCTTTTCTAGGAGAATGCTGTGGGAGAATGCAGGAGAATGGAAAGAAGGAGATGGACTAGAAGGGTCACTGTGATATAGAAGCCTGTACTATATTTTGGGGGGGGCTTTCATACTCACTTTATCCTATAGCCCTGCAGGACTTGACTCAATCCATTTGTCTACAGTAGCTGACTGTGGACATGCCAGTGACCTGGGATCATACTTATCATGACAGTGCATGATAACTACCATCTTCCACAGACTCCCAGCTTTCATCCTTTCCACAATTGCTTCCCCACCTCCCAAGACAGTGGACATGATGGGACAGCCAATCAATCTCCTTCTCGGCCTTATTGCCAGTGAAGGATACACCAAGGCATTGCCAAGGCTGGTCTGGGCTCAGAGTGGTGGAACTTTGTGGCAGGCATGTGTCTCCTGGTAAGGCAGAAGTCAGAAGATGTTTGAGGATCATCTCCTTCTGAAGACAGCGGGTATCCCCCCTTGGATGCTGAGTGTGCTGCTCCTCATCTGTGGGACCAAAGGGGGAATTACCATGGGATGGACTCAGCTTCTGTTGGCAAGACTTGTGTCCTTGTCTCCATCCTGAAGTTGCCACCATCTGCTTGTTTTGGGGCACAGAGGAGGTGGGAGTGCAAAGAGAGCGAATTACCTACATGGATGCGTAGGTCCATAAAAGCTGCCAGGGCAAACTAAGCTACCCGAAGATACCCAATTTCATAACTTTGCACACTTCATTGGAAAACAGCAGGAAAAAAAAATTTGCTCTGAAACGCAAAGTGGATATAGTCAGAAAAGAAAAAACTCACCAAAATGTCTTTCTGCTTGGGGTAGAATTGGGTCTTTGAGAAAGATTCCTCTCAAAAGAAAAAAAGTATTTTTAAAGCATTTGATAGGATACAAATGTTCTAATCCAACCTGTTCAGAATGGCATGTTTAATTTTCACTCTTGAAAACAATAAAGTAACATCTTGATTTTTAATAAAGTATTTTTGTTATTTTATGTGCCATGCAACCCTAACTTAATTGTTTTCAGAGTTTTAAATTAAAACAATTGATACTTTTGGTTTTATCCTGTTCCAAAATAAAATAAACTTGAGAAACACAACAAATTGAAAAACTCAGATACCACTGAGCTTTCTTGATTCCTCTGGTCAATTCACTGTTTTTTTGCGCCCTTTCAAGAGTTTAATATTCTTTCAAGAGACTACCCCACACAGGACTTAACAATGACCACAGTGCTTTTCCACTCTGGATACTTACTCAATTCCTCCTGCTGCATCTCATACCAGCTTGCAGTTGGACTAGGATGGGAACAAAAACCATGGCCATCTTTAGGGTTCTCAAATCACTGGATAGTAATAGAAACGCACTCCAGGTTTCCCCTACTAAAATAAAAAAGCATATTTCTTTTCATTAATTTGACCCAGGTCTAGATTCCATCTTCTGCTCAAGGATGTAATTATAAAACCGATCCTGCAATGTCTATCAGATATACAACATGGGGCTATGAGAACGCAGATGCCCTTGGACTTTTTTTTTTCATAAATTACAAGGCTCTGCTGACCACAGAATTTCATTAGGAGGCATGCAGCTGTAGGCTAGTGTGGGCACTGAATTCTGGCAATCTATAGACTACCAGCAAAAATTTCAAAGATGAGAGCTACAGATATTAGAACCACTGTGTCGATGGGTAGGACTCTACACCACTGAACTACTAAATGGGCAAGATTTCATATGACAACAGCAACGAGCGGGAAGGATAATCCAGTGCATTGGGTGCTCAGATGGGAGCTCACACCACTGCACAACCAGCTATCACCAGTTACCACTGGCAACTGTACAGGTGTCAGCTCATCCTGTTCCAGCTCTAAGACTGTGTAACTCACCTCATAGTCTTTCACTAAAGTTTTAGGGACCTGTCAATCATGTGTCAGAATCCTAAAGCATGTTTCAACCTTTTCTCAACTAAGACTGCCTCTGCAACCTTTGACAAGCTGTTTCATTTTTGCCCAACCACAAATCCCCACCTATAAAAAGAGGGTCAGCATGTTCTTATTTTATAAAAAAGTTCTGTGAAGGTACATAACCAACGCAGCACAAGGCACTCGGAAGCCACCATACGAACTGCTGGACAAACCAGGCAAGAAATGTAGCTGAGCACAAGGCAGCGAAAACAGCTTGCTAAATGTTTTGTTGCACATGAAACTCTGATTGTTCCTGATGGCAGATGCACTATGAATTAATAAACAGGTGATACCCTTGTAAGAATTTCAAAAATTGATATAACTTGAGAGTTTACATTAGGACAGACTCAGGGAGACAGAGAGGCAAGCACACACACACATCCATGCATTTATTTGCACGTGCAAGTTCAGGTGCATCTGAAAAGCTCATTTTTATTTGCAGGTGCAAAATTTTTCCAGTGTGGAGGCTTCCAACTCAGGAAATTTTGCACATTTCACAAGGGCGGAAAAAAGTTTTGATTTCGTGGTAAATATTTCATGAAACAAAGACCAGATGTTTGCCTCAGCTCCTGTTTTTACTCTGCCTTACTTTCCCAGCTGGAGTTATTAATTACACCTTTTATTCTTCTACTGCAGCTCTTAATGCTAAAAGATTTAATGGCTTGATTAGCACTGTTTAGCTTTTCCTAGGTGGCTTATTGAATGTCACATTTAACATTCTGGCACCTCACAGATGAAGCTAAATTCTTGCAGCCTTGAAGAAATATGACTATTTTTTTCCCAGAGAACAAGAGAAGGGCATTTGTTGCATATTTATGAACACATCACATTGGACATTTCTATTTATTCTTTAGCACACTCTCACAAACACACAGCCTGTCCTAGACTGTGTGTTATTTTTAAATGTTGATACTTAGTCCTTTTGGAAATGTCTCCTGGAATTTTTTTTCATAAAAACAGTGACTGGGAGGGATACAGAGATTTGTGGAAACCTTGGAGTCAAAAGAATATCCTCACATGATCCTTCTAACTCTTCTGCCTTCCTGGAAGTATATAGAAAAAAATGTAATGAAGTACACAATTCTTTAATGAATAAAGAGGAATTAATTCTTCATCCTGGTGCAGCTTATATGGCTGTACCTACGCTCATGAGACAGGATTGATAACTCACCATAAGAGATCTTTGATGCCACTCCATTAGCAACTAGTTAAGGTTGTGTTTCAAAATTACCTGACACCCAAATCCTAAAGCTCTCTACTCAATTGAATCTTGAGCCAGCCATCAGCTGATGTCCATCCCGGTGTTTGCATTGGACCAGTATTTCAAGCCAGAAGGCTGGAGTGGGATTCCTGAGAAATAAAAAGCAGCCTGAGCTTAACGCACAGGCTGTGAGTTAAGGTGCTCGCAAACCCCTTTCTCTCTTTTCCCTCCTAACCCTAAACTCTGGGGCTAACACGATACCTAGATAGCTGAAAGTGCTTTTAAAAAACCTTCATTTCAGTTCAATCAAATCCATGTTCTTTAATATCTTTTCAAATTCTAATGTTTTAAGGACTTTTAAAAAAAAGTAATAAGATTTCTTTTCATCTGCTTTTTACCTCCAAGAAAACACAAGGATGACCTACCAGCCAGTCACTCCAAAGAAAGAGAGAAGAGATTGTGTGGACTCCAGCTGTTAATAGTAGAATGCCATAAGAGTCAAAGGTTGAACACAAATTTTACCCTATGCCAAGACAGAGGTCCTACATAACCACTGAAAGGTGTTCCTGTGCAGATGGAGCCAATGTGAGCTCAGTTCAGTCTATTTTTATAATTGCATTTTTGAATTCAGAGGTACCTGGTCTTAAAAAACAGATCTTGTATTTCTTCCAATTTGCATTCACATACCCACAGAGGAGGGGCTATACCTGCATCACAGCCGAGTGCAGGGGTGAGGGCACTGCATGGAGCTAGCCGGCTGGAGGAGCTCAAACTACGAAGCTGGGAGCAGCAAGGTCAAACTCTGCTTAAATTAGCCAGAGACCCCCTTTCATTCTTGGCACCGTATTCCAAGCATCCTGCACGCTGAGCACGGGGCAATAGCAATATACTGGGTTTACACACGTATGCCAGGAGCTCTGGCTGCTGGCACGAGTGCAGGAGCAATTAATAATAAGAGAAGTTTCTAAACCTTAAATGATTTTTATTTGTCATGGATTACCCCCTCACCCTCCTGTGCTCTCTCGCTCTGGTTCGTTCCCCATTCCATTTATTTCCAATGTGACCCCCCCAAGCCCCAAGCAAATAAAACCAGATGTGGGACTAAAATGGGATTTGGTGTCACTGCAGCAGCCCTTTGTTTGCCCTTGTTTGTTTAGCTCGAGTTTGTAAGAACTTTGGGGCAGAGGCTCTCAATTGCTCTCTGTTTACGTCTCATCTGCAAAAGGGCCCCCCTCCTTCTTTGGGAGCTCTTGCACTCTGCCACAATAAAGATAACTATTAATAATATGACCTTCAGATAGCTGGAATGGGTTCAGCAATTTAAGGCATTGACACTGGAGAAATCTTTCTGAATGCCTGAGATTATATAACCCTTCCATTTGTTTTCAGGCCTATCTCCAAGCTGTGGTTAAGTAGCTATCATTTCTAACATTTGCATTCCTCTTACCCCATAGCGTGGGGGGGAGGGGGGAGGGGATGATAATTATACCACATTCTTCTGGGTTCCATAACGAGCTATTATTTTGCTAATGGAATATTCAAGCAGTCTGCAGTAATTTATCAAATAGTCCCAAATCCCATTTTCACTGTGTGAATCTTTTTGTTCACAGGTAAATTGATGTGTGGGGGGTTATCAAGGCTTTTTTGTAATTCAAATTAACTATTCCACCCTCCTCTCTGGAAAAAAAAGATCATTAGACATAGAATGTTGTGGTTTTTTTTTTTTTTCTGATGATGTTTAGAATTAGAATTGTGCAGGCTTCCTGCGAATGGCAATTTCTGCATTTTAATTCATTCTTACAGTGTTTTTGCATTTTAACGCGTGATTTTGAAAATTTGCCTAAACTAAAGGGGAGCAAGATGTAATTCCATTTCTCCTTACAACTATTGTCTGCACCGTTGTCAGATTAAACTGCCGACAATGTAGAGTGTCATTGAATTGGAGATGAGAGAGAAAAAGCATCACCCTCTCGGTTCATTTTACTTACAGTAAAAAGAAGCTCAAACCCAAGACCTGGATGTATGCATCGAACACACACAAACACACATCTCTTCCACTGTGTATTTCTCTGGGTAAGAGAAAGAGGGAAGGAGTGTGTGTGTGTGTGTGTGCACGTGTGTACATACAGGCTGGGAGGAGGAACTGATAACTAATAAAAGAACAGTAATTTCAAATTATTTCTGTGAAAGACAAGATTTCTCGCTTTCTCAAAAACTCTCTGACACACTTATCTCCTAACTACAGCTAGGAAATTAACGGCTGGCAGTGTCAGTGGAGAGTTTTGACACAGAACCACAGAACGGCTGAGGTGAGGAGGACCTCTGGAGACCATCCAGTCCAATCCACTGCTTCGGGGAGGACTGCAGATGACACAAAACTGGGAGGAGGGGCTGATACACCTGATGGTTGTCAGCAAGAGCAGGTTGCTCAGGACATTGTCTGGTTTTAAATATCTTCATGGATGGAGACTCCACAACCTTTCTGAGCAACCCGTTCCAGTGTTTGACCATTCTCACTGCTAAAAAAGGGAGTTTTTTAACATTTAAATTGAATTTCCTTTACTTCAGCTTGTGCCTATTGCCCCTCTTCCTGTCACTGGGCACCACTATTAAAGGTCTGTCTCTGTTTCTTTAGTGTTCCCAGCCAGGTGTTTATACACATTTACAAGATCCCCCAGAGCCTTCTCCCCTCTGGGCCAAACAGCCTCAGCTCTTGGCCTCTCCTCATAGGTCAGATGCTCCAAGCCCTTAATCACCTTTGTGGCATTTCCCTGGACCCACTGCAGTATGCCCATGTCTCTCTTGCACAGGGGAGCCCAGACCTGGATCCATCTGCACTCCAGATGCATCTCATCAGGGCAAAATAGATGGGAAGGATCATCCCACTTGACCTGCTGGCAATGCTTTTCCCAACGCAATCCAGGACGCCATTGGCTTTCTTTGCTGCAAGAGCACGTTGCTGGCTCATGGTCAACTTGGTGTCTCCCAATGCCCCCAGGACCCTTTTTGCCAGGCTGATTTCCCATCAGGTTATTCCTCCCCAGGGACAGGACTTGACATTTCCCTTTCTCGAACTTCATGAGGTTCCTGTCACCCGTTTCTCTACCCTGTTTATGCCCCTTTGGATGGCAGCACAACCATCACATGTATAACTCTTCCCAGTTTTCTGTCATCTGCAGTCCTGCCCCGTCCCATCATCCAGGTCATTACTGAAGATACAAAATACTGGCTGCAGGATTGATTTCTGGGATACAGCACTAGTGACTGGCCTCCAGCTGAACTCTGCCACTGACCACAAACCTCTGAGCCCACCACTTCAACCATTTCCCAACCCACTTCAGAGTCCACTTCCTTCATCCTCCTCACCTTATAGTCCATACTTCCTTCAAACAATATTGCACATTACAGAGAAAATTAAAAGAAAAAAAATCATACAGAGAGATTATTGCCTTCATCTGCCTCTAGATGTGTTCTGTCCATCTCATCTTCTTAGATCTTAGTCTTCACCACAAATATGGTAAGTGGGGTCACACGGCTTTTCCGGGGATCTGCCTTTATAAAGAACATTGCACATGGAGTGCTTTGGTCTTTCAAACCACAGTTAATTTTCCTTTCCATTTGAACACCATATACTGCCACGAGGCTGCATTCCACCTAGGGTGTCTAAGCACAAGAACCTGTTTAATCCCTCTCTTATAGAAAAACCAGCTCCCACTCATTTATTGTGTAGTGGAAAACAGAACCTGCTAATAAACAGTTTTGAGATTCAGTCCATGAGGCATGAAACCAGAAAATCTACCAACCATAAGGTTTTTTATCCCTGGTCTGTTATTATGGGCCAAAATAATATCCTGTAGCCAAGCATTCCTCCCAGGGAAGGTTTATATTAGAACTGACACGTTACTGGGGGGAGAGGGGGAGGTACATTTTTGTGTGTGGCTAGCTGGTCGTTTCTAATAAAAACCATTCTGTCGCAAAGAAGTTTTGATTTGCCCCAGTAGATTATCTTTCTGTAGCCTTAGCTAGGGCTGATACTGAGCCAGATAGCATCTCAATGTGCTGACCTTTTCTAGAATCTTTATTAAGAATGCTGTTAACTTCTTCTGTGCCCTGCTTATTGAAACACGTAAGAATAAAAAATAACAAAAGGACTTGAACTTCATTAATTACCACCCTACCAGTCTCTGACAGTATTGCATGAAAACACAGAGGTCAGATACTCATTTTTACTCAAATCATGCAAATGGTATTAACTGTAGTGCTACTGGCAGAGGGAGCTGGGGAGGTAGGCAGGAATTTGCATCTGAGCTCAGAATTCCTACCAGAAGAAATTACAGCCAGCAAGGCAATGTGTAATGTGGAAATTGTAACCCCGAAGCAACATTCTGCTCTAAACAAGTGAGCGAATCTCTTGCAACTCCCTGCATGTAGGCATTTTTTTTTAATTTACATCTTAGAGCATATGTTGATCTTATGCTATTTTATTATTTTTTTATTTCCTTTGAACTGTATCACTCCTATTTATAAACACATCATCTGAAGTGGTAAAATCCCAGGAGACTGCTCTATCTTTCATTGGACATAAATATTCTGAAGTTGAGCGTCACTAGCCACATTTTTAGCTGAAGAAAGTTGTGCAATATAAACATTTGGTTCGTAAAAACATAAGGCAGAAAGGTCTTAGAATGCTGCCTCCTGCAGCTAGCAGCTTAGGTTACATGTAAGCTAAGGTCTCTGTGTTTCCAGTAGATTCATAGCATTATGGTTAAACCAAAATTCACTTGTTTTCTTGGCCCGTCTTTTAGAGTGAAGGCTGCCACCACTGAAAACCTGCAGTTTCCACTTGAAACAAGGCAAACCGAAAAGGCAGTTTGTTGAGGGTTTTCCTCTGGATTTGTGCTTGCTTATTTGGAAGTTTGGTACTGGTTTTGCTGGAGCAGGGAGGTAAAGCCATGAAAAACCTCTAAAGGTCTGTATTTTGAAACTGGAGAAATGTAAAAGCAGAGGTATGCTTTGTGCGCCACACTAACACTTGTATGAATACAGTAAGTGTTCTGCCACCATTTAAAAAAACTACACAAGCCATTGTCTACTCTATATCCAAAAAGTTACATTGAATTTATGATTCCTCTGGATGAAAACAGATTTACAGTACATATTTTGCTGGCAACGATCAGTCGGTCAAAGGTTTCTCCTCTTCATAGTATTACCAACAAAACTGTACAAGAAAAAGTTTATATGAAGATAAGTTATTAAAAGCTTGCTTTGGCTGGCATAACTGCATATACCCAGGGGAGTGCTGGGGAAGCTTGAATAAGTCTTGGCAGTGCTGCAGCTTTGCTTGTGTAAAAGCACTGCAAACGTGAAGGCATTTGCCATCATAACACACTGACATTCAGGCCTAGTACGGATTTGTCCTGAAATGGAACTAAACACGGTGCAGCTTAGCAAGACAGAAAGATGTTAGATACGTAGAGGAGACATCTGGTGATTCATGGGCGCACATAATCTACCCCAGCACTTACCAGGGATGATCTTTCCGGCATGGAAATCTGTGGGCTGGAAATGATGCAAACTCATTTTGCAACAGGCTGATGAACAAGGCAGCAGAAAGCTTCAGCTTCCAGCTCGACCACGTAAAACTGAAACAGAGATGCCTGCTAGAGCTGAGCATCCCATTGCTAATCCTGCGAGCCAGTCCACTGCTTATTTGTGGAGTGGCAAAATGGAACAAGGGCTTTGGGGAAGGGATATAAGGGAAGATGATAACTTAATCAGCAATACAATTCTCTTTTTGATACTAATTTATGTTACTGCAAGAGCAAACCAGAGAGCCCTGTGTGCACCCTCAAGATGCTGCTGTTTCAGCTGACTAGGGTCCTGCTTCTCAGCTCATTTGATCAGTTCACATTGTCCAGGGATGAGTCCTATCAATTTTGCTTCAATCCTAAACTGTAAACGGGCACGTACTCACACAGAGAGGATGGGGTGGTCCAACAGGAAGGGAGCTATCCCTTGGAGACCAAGGCTACAGTTCCTGCTTCTCACAAAGGTCATTAACCAGGTATAGGTGAACAGTGGGAGAATAAAATTTCCCCCCTTTATGAGGGGGGGAAAGGAAGAGTAAAAATTACCCGCTGCTCATAGATGCAGATAGGTTAAACTTAAAGACAGACTGCCAACTCAGTGTGTAATCAATCATATTTCAAACACAGACGTTTGGGGCAGACCCAATATCCTGTACTTATGACACGGTTGACACAATGACATCCTGGTCTCATTTGTCTCATTCTGCCACAGAAGGTATTATTGTTACTTTTACTATAATGGCACACTATTTTGAGGCAAATAGAGTTCTGCTTCCCAGAAGCATCTGGTATGTGCAATGAAACCCATCTCACAGGAGAGCTGGATGCTTCGCCTCAATTCTCTCTTTTCACCACACGTTTTTGTGCAATTATGTGTCCAAAAGAAAATTTTGCAAAATAACAACGCTTCCACATTGCTCTTCTATTGAATTCAAAGCCTCTCTGCCTTTTCCCAGAAGATTTTCCAAATTCATCATATTCGGTCAAGAGTTACTCTTTAAGATCTACTTACATTATCTACCACGCTGCTGTAAAGTAATTTCATCAGTTACTGTGGAAAGGAAGGCTGAAGCTGCTTGCCCTGCTAACACCACTGCTTAGACACACTGCTTTTGAGGATCCACTCCATTTTTCAAACCAATCAGTGGTAAAATACAGTCAGGAAGTCCTTCTTCTCTCAGCACAAGAATGAGTGAAGACCCTGAAAACTGAAAACACAGGGCATTTTATAGCAATTCAGGAGACTTTGTGATGAAGAGGTCACACACCGATACATTTTGTAATTTTTGCTCTGTCTCATTGCTCGTGAAAAGACCTAAATGCTACCTTCACGCAAAAGGGATGGTGGAGAGACAATCTCTGTCCCTAGGATGGCAGAAGCTTCACTAGCACCTCCACAAAGATATGGTGCATGAGCAAACACACCTGGCTTCTGCGACTAGCAAGGGTGTCAAAAGTGGATCATAGAATCACAGAATGGTTTGGGCTGGAAGGGACCTTAGAGATCATCGAGTTCCACTCCCCTGCCATGGGCAGGGACACCTCCCACTAGCCCAGGTTGCCCAAAGCCTCATCCAGCCTGGCCTTGAACCCCTCCAGGGATGGGGCATCCACAGCTTCTCTGGGCAACCTGGGCCACTGCCTCACCCCCCGCACAGGAAAACATTTCTTCCTAATATATCATCTAAATCTATCCTCTTTCAGTTTAAAACTGTTACCCCTCATCGTATCATTACACTCCCTGATGAAGAGCCTCCCCATCTCTCCTGTAGCCCCCTTCAGGCACTGGAAGGCTGCTATAAGGTCTCCTGGAGCCTTCTCTTCTCCAGGCTGAACAACCCCAACTCTCTCAGCCTGTCCTCATAGGGGAGGTGCTCCAGCCCTCTGACCATCTTTGTGGCCTCCTCTGGACTCTCTCCAACAGGTCCAGGTCTTTTTTATGTTGGGGGCCCCACATCTGAACACAGCACTGCAGGGGGGGTCTCACGAGAGCAGAGCAGAGGGGGAGAATCCCCTCCCTCAACCTGCTGATCATGCTGCTGGTGATGCAGCCCAGGACACAGCTGGCTTTCTGGGCTGAAAGCGTGTATTGCCAGGTCATAAAGGAGGCAAATCCTTTTTGAAGTGAGGCAATCTTTTTGAGAAGCAGGATCCTGCAGCACTCAGAGGCTGCTTCCATGGTCTATTCGTGCAGAAAACAGTTCTCCTGTTTCCTGTGAGAGATGATGGACCAAGATGACAATCTTCACTAAAACCTACCCAGTTCAGACTAAGATTCCCTTGCCCTCATCTCTTGCTGTTGGCATGGTCTGGTTAATGCAAAACTCAGTGGAAAACACATGATACTGAGAAGAATTTAAATGCACATATGTATGCACAGTAACCACAGTGAACGTGGAGGTCTTCCACAAGGTTACTGCCTCCGTGGGACGGCAGAAAGTGTAGCTGGTCCCAGGCACAAAATCTCACCTTGCCATTTTTGCATTTGATATCCTAGTAAGCTCAGGAAAGGAGAAAACTCTCAGCTCACCCTTGATCCTGACAAAGAGCTTATCCGAGCCCCATTGCTGCAGCTGTTTCAATTGAGAAATCTTAATTTTGCTGAAAATCCTTTCCTGCCCTCTTGCTTTCCAAATCAATATGTCACGGTGAGTTATTTCATTAAGTGCTCCTCATGCTCCATACACAGCTCGTCTTGGAGGACAACCTTTGGATGCACCTGCTGGCTGCTGGTGAAAGGACAGCTGGTGCTTTGTAAAGGGGATATGCCATGTGGGCTCTTCCCTAGTCTTCTTCATAAATATATATTACAATTGCTCCTGCTGCTAAACAAAATAAAATTGTATTTCGGTCCTTAGTGAGACATATTTATTCCCTTCCCCCCTTCATTCCCAAGCTGACCTCTCTCCTGCAGACAGTCATGAAGACAACCTTAAGTGACAATGAGACAAATTTCATTTTGTTGGGAACTGCTTTTTCAATTATTTTTCTCCTCTCTGTTTCTCCTGGCTGACCTGGACCAGGCTGTTACTCTGACAGGGGTCCCTAACCTCCAGATTAAAATATGCAAATCGTTACCTTTCCTTCCACTTAGACCTGTGTGAGACGCATTGTAATTATGAGGAAATGTTTGATTTGGGTTTATATGAAATAACATAGTTTTACTTACTTTTGTCATCTTCCTTAATAAGATAAACCCGATGTAATCAATGTTCAGGTACGATACAGATCACAGAGTATTCTATATTCACTAAGGCAGCCGCTGTTAAAAAAAAAAAAAAAAAATCAAACAGCTTCTGAAAATCTCTAACACCCACTACCTTCTATCTTTAACCTTGCACATTTAAATTAGTATTAAATAAGTTATACTAGAACAATTGAAAAAAAAAAAAGCAGGTGCAACACATCAGGTTTTGCACTTCCTCCAAATAATTCATACTGAAGTCTTTAGATTAATATTGGTGATCATTGGCCCAAGATTTTACGAAGACATTGTTTCCAAAATCCATTAATATATTCCAGTATTCAATCACTGTAAAGTAAAATTTGTCTGATATTTTTAAAATACAGGATTATACCACACAAAAAAATGGCTCTGCAGAGATTTTTTTCCCCCTCCTTTCTAATTCCTCTTGTTTTTTAACTAATTCTAAAACAACCCATTCAGTAGTATCATCATTAATAATGATGATATGACAGAGGTCTCTAGGTACACAGAGATTTAAAAATAAGGAGTTTTGAAGGAGAACTGTACGTTGTCAAAGCAAGTTCCAGATTTTCCAGGGAAATTTGGAGACATGTAGCAAAACAACCAGAAAAAAAATACTATTCCCATAAGCGTGAATCGCTTTCTGTCCCAGATACTGTTACAGCATAATATAATAGCTCAAAAGCTGAAATTCTGTAAATGCAGTCCAACATAATTGATCCAATTTTACCAACACATGACATGGAGGGTGCACTGATTGGAACAATATGCATGTATTGGTGGGGACCTGAGTAAGAGAAAATATAGGTTGTCAGAAGCCATGGTAATCTTCCCCAAATACCTGGGGAATTCTGCATTTAGAAAAAAAGGTCTGCTTCTAGCCTTGAACACCTTGCCAGTACCTACCTAATAAAATAATTTCATGAAAAATATTAATATCTTCATAGGATTTCCTCATATTTCATTTCACTCACTTGTACATCTACAAATTGTGTTTTCTGAAATTTCTGTAACGTGGAAATTCTGGCAAGTTATCATTAAATGCTTCTAACCTTGCCCTCATATACTGTAAAGACCATTTCAAGTAGCTGAGCCATAGCACGCTGAGAAATTGATCCTGCTGACAACTGCACGTTACCCCTCTTTCAGCTGTGATGTGGGCTGGCACTGTCGGTCCAAACCCATGATAAGTAAAAATGCTGCAATGGCATGTTGCCAGCTCCTTTCATTCGACTCTGAATGTGCCCATTGTACCAGCTTTGTCACTTAAGAATTACTACCATTCAGCAGAAGGTGCAATAATTGCTTAAACCACAGTGACTCGGTTAGTTGTAACTGTCTAATGAAATTGTCTGACACAAAAAGACATTCACGTGATTTCAGTGGGTTTGGAGATGAACAAGATCCAGCCCAGTAATTATGTCTCTAGGAAGGGATTCACGTCTCTGGGACAAGCCGTAACCACATCACATGGGGCCACATACAAAAAACTTACATTTGCCCAAAAAACCCCAACATGAACCCAATTTGATACTTAAGCACAAATAAACGTTCCCTTGGTGGTCCAGCTGAACACCTGGGAGGCTGTAGGCACCAAAGTCAGCCACATCACTTTGTGCATGCCCACAGGCCATTCTGGCTGAGCTGCAAATCTTGCAACAGATCTCCTCCCCATGCCTGGGACTTCACCAGGTAGTCTCCTGTCATTGTTGACTTTACGTACAAATGAGCATTTTAATTTGTAATTAAATTTACAAAATTGCAAAAATCTGAAAACCCTGCAAAAATGTCAAAATCTGAAAAAAATGAACACCTCTCTCCTCAGTGTTTCTTTCTGGCTTAAGCAACCTCTCCTTCATGACAGTCCTACTCACACATAATATACTCGCTGTTGACTACAGAAGGAATCTCAATGCCTGGATTACCATATGTATTTGTGAACAGGGTATCCCAAGTCTCTAACCACTGTGGGTGTTGCTCCCAGAAACACTCCTCTATGTCCACAAGCCACATCCATCCATGTAACACATACCTTTGATCTTGTGCTACAGGAACATTTTGGTAACTGGCAGCAACAAAGCTCTCACAGGTTTTTTTTCAGGATCTTTGAACAGAAAAAAAAATGCACGTAAAAACACTAATGATGTCATGAGAGCAGGAGGACATCCTGTGATGCCCAGAAGAGAGACAGAACAAAATGCCATGCAACTCCACAGGCAACTGTCCCCAAACAGGGTGCACCCAGCTCAGTCTATGCCATCTGGTTTTGGTTTTTATTGAGTAGCTTGGGGACAATCTCAGTGATCTTCTCTGTTCTCCTTTCCTTCAGTCCTCGCCCTCTTCTTGGTGACCTCCTGGGGATGCTGGCCTTCCTTCCATGAGTGATCCGTGTCCGATAACACCAGCTCTTTCTGCAGTGTGGCCAGCTACCCAGCCAAACCAGTCCAGGACCTTGTAACTTAATATATTTTAGCAAATAGTCAACAGATTGTAAGAATTTTTAATTAAAATCACCAAGGATTACAGTCACAGTGGTAGGGTAAAGAAACAAGATGTAGTATCCTGTTACCAATCCCTCGCCTACTACTTCATAGAAATAATACTGCCTGGGATTTCTTACTAACTGCAGCACTTCTATTGAAAATCCTTCCTAACAGTCTGGAAAAACAATTTTAAAGAAAATTCCAATTTAAACTAGGTTTCAATTTGCTTGTTAGATTAATCTTGCAAACTTTTAATGGGCATATTAATTAGACATCATTAATAACTCCAGTATTAGCCAGGAATTTCTGTTGTCTCTTAAACTAAATATGATTAGCTTCACTCTTTCTCAAGGGCATAATTTTGCAAAAAATTAGCAAGTACGAGGGAATAAACTATTATAGTATTAAAAGTTTCATTTTGTTTATGATTCAGCCTAAGAAGTACTGAGAATACAATGCACTTTTTCACCAATATCCTTGTGGGACAGAAGACAGAAATCAAATGGAAAACGGCTTAAAATGCCAAGTTTTCAGACATACTTCCTATATTCTAAGGCAAGTTATCTGAAAGAGAATGATCTCACCACAAACTGATCTTCTTTAAACACAACAGTGTGCCTTGAGATATTGCAAACATCTCGTGGATGCTCAAAGCTCTAATACAAAGGCTTACAAAGCACACAGTCTCTGTTGTGCAGAATGTAATTGTAAAAAAATGCCATTAAAGATTTCCCCTAATTCCCATAATTTCAGCCATTTAATTAACCTTTAGACTTAAGGTATCATCAAGACCCTGGAAAACAGAAAACGACATTTTTTTCCTAGCATTTTTGAATGGTTTTTGCTTTTCTGCTCATCTGAGTCTCTCTTTCTATTACTACAGCAGCTGACAAACCATGTGTGTGCTGCCCACAGGAGAAGGACATCCCTCCAGCAAGCCAGCATCTCTCTCAGGTACCTAGTAGCTACCCAACCACATGTGATTCCCTGCAGTTCCCGCTTCTCACTGTCTCCAAACAGTACCACTAAACAGACTTAGGACTCCTGCCTGCTCTTGAAATACTTACACGTGCTCCAAGATCTAGAGCAAGTTTTGTACATGCTTCATTTCCCCAAGACTTGCATTACAAGCATGCTGTGATCGCAGATGTTGGGTTTTTTCACGGCATTAGACATTCTGGGTCCAGTTCTTCTTTCACTTGTCCTGACAGAACCACTTTAGGTTCCAAGAAGTTAAGTAATTTATGGAAATTATGTCAGCAAACTGCAAAATACAACCTTCTCAGTGCATGAGGCTACTGTGGAGGCTGGCACTCATTCCAAGGATGGTAAGTCACCTGTTGCCTTTCCTGCCAGCGCATCCCCCACAACACAGAGAATACACTCCGTATCACACAGAGGGATTGTTTATTTCATTAAATCCTATGTAATCAGATTTAGAGCTAAATATTCTGGCCCATTTGAGAGAATTGCCACAACCCCCTGCATCTTACCAATTGTTTACACTCCTGTCTGCTCCTTCTATATGACCTAAGAGTCCTCAGTGCTTAATCAAATAAAGGTGAACACACCCACAAAGCATTCACTGCTCCCTGTCTGTACAGCACAGATGATGAATCAAACTTCTGTCACACAACTGCTCCCAAAGGGTGAAGACTTCATGTGATCAATTGGTGCTCCATCAAATGCACCCCTGGTCCTCCCAGCTCCAACTCTTCTGATTGTTTTCTGTTAAACATCTGAGACAAAGAACTGCTGACCTCAACTTTAAAACTTCAACTTTCAGCATCCATCAACAGTAAATAGAGTATAAGCCCTTGACAATACATTTCCATGCAACTCTGTCCCAAAAGACCATAGAGGTCTCTAAAGTTCCTTTAAACTGGGAGCAATCCAGAACTTTATGCACTTAAATCATCTTCCCACTAGTAGGGACATCAGATAGTTGACAGTCAATGTCTGGGACCATTTATGTAATATTAGGCAATCCACAGCACAGCTTTCAAGCTTTAGGAAGATGAATTAATTCAGGATAATATAGTAAATTCAGAGCTAAGAAAGGAACTACCACATTTGTTAAGCATGTTATGTTTTCGTATTGTATTTATATGGTGAGAAAAACAATATTGCATGGCTTTTTTATTACATCCATTTGCATGAGAAAAGGATACTGGGGAGTCAGCAGGGAAAATCTGAGATAATTTTGGATGAGGCAACATGTAAAGCAAATGTCTTCATATAAAATAAGTTAGTGAATAACTAGTGCAGCTATTTAGATGCTTAAGTCTGGGAATCAGCTGTGAGGAGAATGGGGGGAAGATACATCTACATTTTTCTGGGTTTTTAAAAATTTTTTGTTGTAGGTTTTTTTCATATTTCACAGCTTCATCTAGTTCCATGCCGCTGATTCATCATTTTAATAAGTAATAACAAATCTTCAAAATCAGGTCCCTTCCCTGATGAGCTTAGTAATGTGGGAGAGTGGGGGGATCGGTTCTTGCCTTTTCTCACAGTGCAGAACTTCATGTTTTTAGCAAGTTCTCATTTTCTAAGGGAAAAAAAAAAAAAAAATCCAAAAACCTTCCGTGGCAGCTTTCCTTCCTGGTATGAATCTTGTTTTCAGCAGGCAAATGTCTGTCCAACCAGAATCCACTCATTTCTTACGTTAATACTGAACTTCTACAAGCTGACAACAAGGAGCTTGTTTTGTATCTGTTACGTTTTGGGGAAACACAGCCTTGCTTTATGCACCAGGGCCTCAGGCTTGCTTGTATTAGTCTACTTCATGGAGGAACTTGGCCCAATGTTGGCTCATCGTTGTGAATTATAAAAGGATATCTCCTGTTTGGCTGGGTGCCCGGGCAGCTTTCTTTTAAATTCTTAATCCCACTTAAACAACATGTTCTTGATAGAAACAAGTGGTGGTTTCCATAGAGTATCTAAGGAACTTAATAAAGCACAGCTACCACTAATTACCTTCTCTCCAGCATGACTTGTCAAAATCCTGAAGACTAAAAGCTATCTAACAGCTCTGTTTCTGATGCTGCTATTCCTGCTTTTTCCCATGAGATCTTCAGCTTTCTCCCTCAGATAGTCCACCAGATAGTCATATTCTGCATCAACTGTCTTAGTGCTGTGAACTTAGGTCGGCCTCAACTAACCACATTAATCCTACCATTGTATGTACCTTCATTTATTCATGACTCTTGAGCCTTCCACACATCTCCCCCAATATTCAGTTTTCCTCCATAGGTCCTATGCTGCTCACCCACTTTATGGGCAACTCTCATTCTCCTTTTTATGGCTACAAAGAGTCCTGTTGCATGACAACATTTATCCCAACAGCCTGTCCCCACCCTGTCCATGATGTTTCCATTAAAAACTATCCCTGATCTGATCTGGTGCAACTAAAAATGTTTTAGCTAGCAAGGAAGAACACAAAAGAAAGGTTCAGTTCTGGGGTGGATAACTGTACATCAAAGAGGCGGAACAACATTTGATGAGAGAAACCAAAGTATCCCTGTTATAAAAGAAATACAATCCTGTCACAAATACACCTCCTGCCAGCTCGTTCTTTCACTAATAAAATACAAAAACACAAAACGGCATTTCTGATCTATAAAAAACCTGAAAACTTCTTATCCCTGTGCTTCATAGGCAATAAAATGTGGGCCCACGTTTCCCCATCTATTTTAAGACTTCCTAATGTAGTTCAGACATGGAAGCTTGGGGAAAAGAACTCATGTATCAGAAACTTTCATTCTTCTCCATAGTACAGCTTTCAGCAACTTTTGTATTTAAACAACATGGCAAGCCTTGATCACAGTTGCATCAGTGAATTTACGTGGCTACATCTAGCCAGTATCCCACCGGCAAGTCAAGAGGTCCTGGTTTGGAACACTGATCTTCTTCAGAAAGAATAACCCATCTTTACACTCATAAACAAGCTCCATTTACTGCCATGGTTAATGGATTTTGATAAACACCCGTATCTCCTAGTCCAAACAGATTGTCAGAAGCTGATCTTGTTTTTAACAAGAACTATTCTTCCAGTTCCAGGACAGTATCCACTCATTCCCTTCTTTCATACACTAGAGACTGCCTATTGAGCACAATAAGTTTTGAATAATGCAGTTACTTATCTATCTGCCTGCAAAGCAATAAGAAAGAAAAGCCTTCAGAGATGTGATGATTAGCTCTAAAGGTCATGTTAAAGATGGGAGAGAATGGAGAACAAGAAACGGTTAGCAGAATGTGGGAGAATAAGTGTATATGGAGGCTGCAAATATTTCAGCTGAGTGGATTTTATTTTGCATTCTATCTGGTTTCACTTATATCATAATTGAAGGGAAATGGTGAGAAAAAATAAAGCACTTTCCCATGCTGCGTCTAAAGCTTTTTTCGTGATTAAATGTCATCATGTCTCAAGAGTACAGAAAATACTGGTGAAGGCCATCTTAATTTTGAAAAACAAATAAGCCTGAGAACTGGTTGTAGCTGGACACAGTTTTGAACTAGAGCACAACTGCCATCAGCGCAAATTTTATTGTGATGTACCCTGGAGAGTTTGCGTTAGGATCTTCAGGAGAAAACTGGTTTTAAGTCCAGCTAAAACACTCCCTCTGCATAGAAGACTGGCCACATCCCTTGTTATTGTCGCAAGTGAAAATTCCACTAAGAGGCGTGACTATAACTTATCATCTGACAACAGAGCCCATCTCTGCTCTCACTCCAACAGATGTACCTTTGGTTTACAAGTGAAAACAGAGTTGGCCCTTAACAGGGAAAGAAGGGCAAAAAAGGTTTGGAGAAAAACAAGCAGCTAAGGAAAGCAAAAAAAAAGGGAAAAGTGGGCCACATAAAAACTTGTCTTGCTTTTTCTCAAGCAGATGATGCCTCATCAGGAAGTTTCTCCCATTCCTACTGACTTGGCTGTAATTGAATTAAGAAACTGTCCCCATATGTTGAAACATTTCATTCCCATCCCATATGACTCACTATCCAGTCACCAAGTCTACACATCAATGTATATATATATTTATAGCTCACGTATATATATATATACATCTGGGCCTAATCAAAGCAGGCAGCTTTAATTGCTCTATTTCCATGTATTTTACTGTTACATTTCTATATTCCTTTGAACTTGGCTCTGGAGATCTCTGTTGTTTGCAACCTGGTTTCTTTGCTATTCATTCAAAAACTGGCCAACACTCTTCTGAAGACATCCCAATTCTTTCCTCCACAGAGACATCCTGTCAGAGGGGGATATGGGTGGTGGGAGTCCAAGGGTGGCCAAAGGGAGGTATTAGAGAAAGGGGAGAGCAAACATCTGATAGCTACCAACCTGTAAATGTGGATTCAAACTGAGTTAATAGTCCTTTCCTAAATCAGCTATTTGACTCAGCTTGGGGTTTTAAGATAAACACATATTCCTGTCACCTCAGTTTCCTTGCAAATTGGGATGGATTTTTTTAAAACAGTAAATCCTCACTAAAATACTTAAACCTGAGTTTTAAACTCTCACTGGTCACAACAAAGGGCCAGTCAGTTAAGCAATTAAGAGATTACTATTTTGTTACTCTGTGTTATTTGTTTTAGAACTTGATCATGACAGTTCACAGAGGATTTTCTTGTGTTGGTGCATGCATTTTGACTCTATTTTATAAATTTCCACTGCACTGGGACTTCAGAGGTCTCTATTCCCACCAGAGAAATCTCACAAGATTCCTATTCATAGAATCATAGAATCATTAAGGACCTATTATCTCATTTTCCCTTTTTTTGGCCTTGCCCTTTGACCCCAGCATTCTCAAAAGGCCACTTGGATTTTTACATTAGGCTTCAACCACAGACTGCTTTTCTAAATAATAAAACACGGTAACTTGTAGTCCATACTTGTCCAGAGTCAGAGAGACAGGCTCCACAAGCCAAATATATATACGGTGGGAAAGTATCATTTAAAATATTCCAGACTGTCCTGGGTCCAGCTGGGAT
>NW_010110643.1:0-6467 GCF_000699245.1 Pterocles gutturalis
CCAACAAAAAACTAACCCACAACATTGCTTTGTAAAGACAATCTCAGCTTCCATCATTCACTCTGATCTTTCTTTCTGGATGAAAGCTTCTCAGAAAGTTGTGGATAAGCAGCTGCAGAGTTATTTCATTTTGCTTTAGATCTGGGTATGAAATAAAAATTAGTTTCCTCATGCTAATTGAAGATTTCTCCTCTTATAGGAGGATGCCAGATAACCATGCTGATTCTCTTATGTTTGTTGAACAGCTTTTTGGAGTTCATTAACTAGGAGCTTTTTTTTGAGACAGCTTTCATCTTTGAAGGAGGCAAACTGACACTGGCTTCTGTGTCACTGCTTTTCCTTCTCTGTGGAGCTGCAGTTGGCAATGCTTTTCAGCTGCTCTCTCACACAAGGATTTCACAGTTCCTTTTCTTTGGTGCCTTCTATCAGAGAGGACAGGGTTTAGGCCAGCCGAATGCTACTCTCCAGCCCACAAACTGTGAATCAACAATTGCTGGAGAGGACACTAAGAAGACATACCTATCTAGAGGCCTGTACGTTCCCCAGAATGAAGATTGTTGCCACGGTTTTTCAGGCAGAGTGTTTGCAGCCTGCCCATATGTTGGGGGCATGTGAGTGAGACAGACATAGCATCGGGGATCACCCGTTCAGGGCAGGATAGAGGGTGTCTTTGAATTTCCTTGAGCTGTAGCCATCTTGCTAAGAACTGCTAAGGGAAATGTTGAAAGTGACAACTCCTTCCGAATGATCCATGATATAATCATCTTGTTCAGTCCTTGTACCATCATGTACTTCCAAAGGCAACATTTGTTTCTGTTCTTGTCTGTGATCTTTATCACCTCAGTTCATCTTATCTTTTATGGCTGTTTGTAGGTTTTCACTAGAGGTTTCCAAACTTGCCCTTGGTTTTACAGAATTCACTTTAGGCACTTTTCGAAGCCATTTTGAAATGCCCTCTTTCTACAGGTGTTTGTTGTGTTTGTTTGTTTGTTTGTTTGTTTTCCCTCTTTCTACAGGTGTTTGTTGTGTTCGTTTGTTTGTTTTTTTTTCTTTCCTTCTAGTATTTTTTTAAAATAAATACACTACTGAAACTTGAAATAATATAGTATTTTTTTTTAAATAAATACACTACTGAAACTTGAAATAATTTTATTTTGGAACAAAGCAACAAATCACAATCAGGTTCTGTAATGCATTGCTCCCAAATGCACTAGGATAAGTAGCTTACCTTGCTGGAAATCTGTCTTTATTGGTTTTAGCCACAGAGTTTTAAAAACCTTCTTGCACATGTAGATTCTTTGGGAATACTATTACCTAATTATTTATTTGTAAAATATGGACACATTCCCATGTAATTATTTCTTCATCTTTAGTTTTAATCCCACATTCAGTGAGGGATGATGAGTGCCATGAGATGTATTTCAGAGAATTCAAAGCTGGAACGACATTTTTTAAACTGTGAGTCTGAAAAGTGTTGAGAATGAGAAACCACCACATAAAATGAGTCATCCTTGATTTATATCAACAAGACCTGGCAGATACAGTATGTAAACTAGCTTATGAAAATGTATGAGTGTGTTGCAGGGTGCTCCCTTGGGAATATTATTGGTTCTGTCTTTTCATTAATAGCATTCTGCTGGAAGATATAATGGATGTTGACACAATATCTCCTGTTTTTTTCCATTCCAGCAGGTATTGAGGGAATGTAAAGACCAGAGGCAAAATGTTTCACATCCTCTTTTCCCTCCTGTCAGAGATGTTTTCCTCTAGACCTTCTAAATACAAAGAAAATCAATGCAGAAACTTCATGTGAAAGTCTGCAGAAACCTTTGCACATTTGAACAGTGAGAGAGGAATGGAGGGAGCCTGACTTCATTATTTTCATAGACAGTGGGATAAAGGCTTTGTCACTATAAAATGTAAAACTTTCCATGGAAAAACGGTTTTCCAAAAATTATATTTACCAGGCAGCTCTTTTTCAAATATTGCATGGTCTGAAGATGTTATTCCCTTTTGGTTTTGGTCAAATGCAGGGCAGTTGCAAGCATTAATTTTACATTTCTGAGGATAGTTTTGATAGTCATTTTCTAGCCAATTAATATAAAGCAAATTTATCTTCCTTGCGAATGCAACATCTCCCCTCTCACGTGCATGTACTCAGCAACACATAACTACATAAAACGTGTTACATAAATTATTGCCCTTCGGGAATCTCTCTCCATTTAACACAAAAATAGACAGTTTTGATGTGTTTCTGTCTTTATTATAGTGAAGAAGTAACTTTTCTTCCATCATGCCTTAAAATAGGAAAAAGTCTAAATGGATACTAAAATTAGTGTCATCTTACATAGTGTGGAGAGAGCTTCAAAAGGTCCTAAGAAAATGACCAATAGCTATTCTGAAGCACTGCATTAATACATTATTGTACTTTTAGTTAGTTTTGTTGTTTTTTGGGTTTTTTTGAGTGGGAAATAAATGTATTTTAGAAATAGAAAGAAAACTTCTGTTAATGTAAGAGGGCACTCCTGCTTTTGTAATTCTCATTTAAAGGATAATAAAATCTAAGAGTGAGATTTTTGAAAATACAGATGTTTACTGCCTTTTGCTATACTGATATTTCTATTACAGGTAGGAGTGTATTACTAGGATTATGTAAAGTAGTGATTCATTCCCATTCAAAACATCATAAATTATTTGTTATCTATCACAAGAAAAATAAATTGAAGCTAAAATGTTAGAGCCACTTTGGTTTGAAAAATGTCATCGTAGTGATTGGCAGGAATGGAGAAGAGTTAAAATAAGCTAACGTGCTTTGTCTAACAAAAAAGGCTGAATGGAATATCACTGATCTATACAGACATATTGTTATGGCAGATGTTAGAAGCAAAGAAATATGCAGACACAACAGAAAATTAGCATAATTTCTCATTGAATAAATTTAGGTTGGAAATTAAAGGAAGTTTCTAGCAATCAGTGGAGTGCAGATCTGGAACAAATTGGGTAAATTCAAAGGAACTGCAGGAGCTAGAAACCTAGCTGATTTTAAGATAAAGCTCTGTATATTCTGTGGGTGACTGAATGAGCTATTTATGTCTAATAAGCAGGGTGCCAGGTTTGGTGACCCAAGACATTTTTTCTCATATGAAGGTTATTAGTCCTGTAAGAGCAGACATGTTTTTTCAAAGACCTCCTACTAATGCACTGTCTACGTCCAGGCATTGCAGTGGTAAGCATGGATGTTGTTAGACCTAAATGAAGCAGTGAAACTAGATAGAAATTACTTTTATGCAAGGTACCATATTTAATATAGGTTTTATTTTGAGGTACATTTTTCTGGTTTTACAGAACATGTATTTTTTTAAGTCAGATAAGTCACTTTCAAAATTTGTTTAGGATTGTTTTTTAATTTGCATTTCAAGACTGCTGCTTTTTTTACTGATGTATGACACTTCTAGTTTCAAGGCCTTGCAAAAAAATCCTGGATACTATACTCTCTTAAAATAAAAATGGTGTTTAATTCTAGAATGGAAAAGTACCTTTTTTTTTTTTTTTAAGACTTATTTCCAATAACCTGGTATGTAATAATGCTGAGATCGATTTAATCTCATTTTTTTTACTTGCAGAGTTTTCAAGATGTAATTTCTTAATGACCTTTTACTTTCAAGAAAAAAAGTTAATCTGGATCACAGAGACAATCTAATTGCAATGAAACTTGCAGATACCTTTGATCTGAAATATAGTGTACTACTATAGTGCATAATAATCCTTTTCCTCTCATTAAAAGGATAAAAATGAGCATCTTGTATATAATTTAACATTCATTTTCAGGACCAATATTATGTATTGCCTCTTTGATTCAAACATGCTTGTTTTCTTTTTGAGTCATTGACCAGAAAAAAAAAATAAATAGAAATGAAGAACTTAAAAAGATAATTTTCTTTAAATTAAAAGACAAGATGTTAATGATCTCAACTAAGTATTCTTAACAGGGAGCTTTGTAACTAGAACTTTCATTATTGAAGAAACATTTTAAATATTCAGGCTACTAGGGTAAGTGATAAGCCAAGTCTGCAGAGGCTGCTTCAGAATGGTGGTTTAAGGTCAATAATATGCATCCCAGCAGCTATTTACTGCCATGAGTATCTAAGAGGCTCTCTTTCTTCCTTCTTTTTATTTTTCTATAATCTGGAGCACAAAGAAAATATATTTAACAGGAATATCTTAATATTAGAACTTAAATTTTATGTTTATCTGAATATCTGTAAAAATCTAGATTTTGGAATGAAAATAAATATTTTAAATTTTCACTCCAAATTTTAAAAATTTAAAATCAGTCAGCCTGAGATTTAGAGATGTCACACTGAAGCTGTAGTGCAATTGTCCCTGTTACAAGGAAACTGCAAATGTCAGTGATGTAATGAAAAAGTCAGGAAACAGAAGGATGAACATACATTAGTATTCTATACTGTCATTAGACTATTAGTACCATGAAATGCTGTACAGTGTATAAAAAATGTAACTATTTTAATCACATGTATATGTTTCTTTTGCATTTCATTATCTTGATGCACTAAATTAATTATCTGTCATGTAAAAATGTTTATTTTAATCACATTTAATCTGTTCTCTGCTGGTTTTTCCTGAATATCACCTATTTCTTCTTTACTAAAAAACTTGAGTCCAGCTAACTTTATTCCTGCCCTTCATATGCTGTTATACATCACCTTCTGTTGTTTTCACTTGGTTGTTCTGCAAGATCAATTTCCAAGACTGTTCCCAGTTCAGCTCTTTTTAGCATTTGGGCTGTTCTAGAAAAAAAGATTCCACTTGTTTAAAATGAAGGGAGGGGTACTCCAAACTCCCCTATGTCAGTCAAAGCCATTTTAGTCAAAGTTTTAAACAAGTTAAATAAAATTTGAAAAGCTGGCCTGTTACCTGATCTGACAGAATTCATGGAGTGATCTCTTCTCTTCCTTCTGCATCCTGAGACTTATTTCCTAGCGGTTCCTGCCTTCAAACTAGGGATGATGTGCATGTATGCCAGATCAACAAGTCTGTGACATTTCATGTGGGAGGGATGTAGATATACTATGTCAATATACCCACATGTGTTTGTAAAATAAGGTATACTTCCTGTAGGCTTTCATTTCTCCTTCCAAACATACTCAAAAAAATAAAAATTTAGGTAACACCAGTTATGTTCTACACAGTAGATAAAAGTAAAAAACACTTTTTTAAAGTAATCACATCATTATAAGCATATCTTAAAATGTTGATATAGGCTTTCCAGTTTCTTGAAGTTTTCTAAAATCTTAATACGAATATGTGCAAGCTTTGTCTGGGATAGAGTAAATTTTCTTCATAGTAGCTGGTAAGGGGCTATGTTTTAGATTTTTGACTAAAACGGTGTTGATAACACAGGGAGTGTGTTACTGCTGAGCAGTGCTTACACAGAGCCAAGGACTTTTCTGCTTCTCACCCCACCCCACCAGGAGCAGGCTGGGGGTGCACAAGAAGCTGGGAGGGCGCACAGCTGGGACAGTTGACCCCAACTGACCAAAGGGATATTCCATATCGTATGACATCATGATCAGTGTAAAAGATGGGGGAAGAAGAAAGAGGGGGGACAAGTTTGGAGTTATGACATTTTGTCTTCCCAGGTAACCATTAGGCATGATGGAGCCCGGCTTTCCAGGAGGTGACTGAACACCTGCCTGTTAATGGGAAGTGATGAATTTCTTGTTTTGTTTTGTTTGCATGCATGGCTTTTGCTTTACCCTGCCTTTATCTCAACCCATGTGTTTTCTCACTTTTACTCTTCTGATTCTCTTCCTCATCCCACCAGGGTGGAGATAGCAAGTGGCTGGATAGTGCATATGCCAGCTGGGGTTAAACCATGACAAAATGTCTGTTGTTTTTTCTTTAAAAAAAAAGATTGGTTAGGGATATTTGCCCTATTTAAACCTCATATTCATAAGTGCCTGTGATATAATTGTGATGCTTGATGCTAGCTCATTTTTGTCTAGAAAAAGTTCTCCAACAATATTCACTATATTTTCCAAAAGAAGGTATTCCTTTATACAAGGGGCATGCACTAATTCCTTCCATTGCTCTGGCAGTAAAACTTGGATCCTATAGATAGTATTGATCCTCAAAATACTAAGTCCACTTTATCTAAGAAACTGATGAACTTCATAGACAGTAGCCAGTTTGTAATTCCCAGGCTTCAGCTTCATAATACCCTTCATTACACAAGCATACGCTTTGAGCATATGATTTAGTAGCCAGTTTGTAGTTCCCAAGCTTCAGCTTCATAATACCCTTCACTACACAAGCATACGCTTTGAGCATATGATTTGAGCATAGCCAGGTAAGGTCTCCTCTTGGTTTCAATATGTCTTTTTTTCTATGCATCTAACCTCTCTTCTTTTCTGACTGAGTACATAGAATCATAGAATCATAGAATC
>NW_010110644.1:0-329 GCF_000699245.1 Pterocles gutturalis
CGTGTCTGCCTGCGAGTACTGGTTCAAAGCGCCCTTTCGCTCCCGTGCACTCATGTAGCCCAACCGCCTTCGTTCCCGTGCGGGCGGGAAGGGCTCGGCGGTCCCGCTTCCCGGTAACGGCCGGGTCTCCCCCAGGGCGGCAGGCGCGGGGGCGGCCGGCGGGGAAGCAGCCGCTGAAGTAGGAGCCGAGGCTGAAGTGTGAGGTCTCCTCCTTGCCCCTGTAAAATGTGGGGGTCCCAGGCGGCCCCCTGGTCCTGCTCCCCGTGCTGTGGCCTGTCAGAGGCTAAGACCTGATCTTCAGAGAGGAGGCCTAGCTGGGCTTAGCCCGC
>NW_010110644.1:346-1970 GCF_000699245.1 Pterocles gutturalis
TCAGGAGATGCATGGGAGAAGGAAGCAGCCTGAGCTAGCTGGTGCTGGTGACTGTCCGCAGCCACACTGTACTGACAGGCAGCTGTCTGGCTCGTGTGAGCAGCTGTAGGTGAGCGGCTCCTCCCTTGGGAGGGACCAGGTACAGGGGTTAAGAAGAAAGAGAAGACAAGAAAAATATCACGCTGGTGTGAATTGCTAATCTTAGGTGCTTGTAAAACGTAGCCATGTAGAATTGGTAATAAAACTATGTCATGTGTAATATAAATACTACACACTAACAGAATGGGGAATAGGAAAATACTTAGGAAATACTACTATTCATATACTGTGGACAGAAGGAAAGTCTGGGTAATGTATATTAATCACCCTTCAGTTTAGGCAACAGAGATACAGATTGCTGCTTTTAAAGCTGGAGCAATCACAGATGGTGGTGGTCTTAAAAAGGAAAAATGTAAATTGTTTACCAACAATATATAATTAGATGAGCCTGAAGTTAACACACAATGAGGAGACAAAAAATGTGTCATCATTAAGCCACGGGCTACACAAATAGCACAAGGCAAATGTTTGAAGACAACAGACTACTATGAGATGAATAGGTTTGGATTCGTTAGGAATCATGACAAAAGACATCCAAAAGCTGTACTTCAGGTTGTGATGATAAATTAGACTGTTGTTTTGTAAAGAGGGAAGTGTTTACCCGGTGGAGATGATTTGCCTAATTAAACTACCTATGTTAATGTCCTACCTGTATCACACTAGAGCTGCATCTTGAGGAGAAATAGAAGATAATGGCTTCACTCATCCTTTTAGTGAAGAATTCACTTTAGTAGCAGGCAGACCCTTAAACATAGAGTAAAATCTATATTTTAGGAGCTGCTATACTCTTACTGCAGGTAAATTGCATATTGTCCCAGGTTTCTTCTGCCAGAACTTCAACAGCTATGATAGCTAACTTTTCTTGATTCTGTTTTTTGAAACCTTCCCTGCCCTTCACAGTATCTTTTTGATTTATGAGTTTATGGAGTAGTTTCAGTATGCTGCTAACAGTTTCATAATTAGTTGTTGCATCTTCCAGACAAGATTGAGACAATTATTTTAAAAATACTTTTAGGAAAAAATCTGCAAAGCTAGAATTTAGGAGAAGGAGGAAGCAAATTTGGAAGAAGAAAATTTCAGATATATGTTAAAGGGAAATCGCTAAATTCAAGAAAAGAGTGAAACTGGTTTATTTTCTGATTTTTGCTATGTGTAAGAATGCTCATTCTCAGTACACTGCTTTGGGATGCTTCACTGTATCGACACTTCTGTATTGCTGCCTTCAGGCAGCCTGATGAAGTTAATTATAGTTTCAGCTGAGAGTTGAAAGACCTGGATGAGTTAATTATGTTGGTATAAAATGGGAGTGTTATCTAAGGGTATTTACACAGTATAGTGAAATGTACTAAATGCAACTTAAAAACCTTGATTCTGAAAGAAGGCTAAATTGGAAAGGGATAAGTGATTCTAAGGGGTTCCTGGAGTTAATGCAACAGCTGTTTACTACAGCCTTCTCTTCTTATTCGACCATGGAGGGGCTGTTCTGCTGCCATAGTCCCAATGTGTGATGGGTTAGCCCTTGGCT